>NW_017100328.1:42613-46946 GCF_001263275.1 Habropoda laboriosa | reverse complement strand
CGCCCTTAGCAACCTCTAACAGTCGTTCTTCAGTTTTTCACGGCACTAACGGACGGGCACACGCATACACACATACACACACATACGCGACACGCATTTCTCGGAAGCACTACGATTCACTAACGAACAGCACACGTATACGAACGCACACACACGCGACAGCATACTGCACGAATATTTTGTAATCCTTTTTTCTCCTTGTTTTTAAATAAGGAAGAATATATAACATAATATAAGTACTATTTCGAATGTTTACATGAAATTTCCTAGAATTTACTTCGAAGAAGATTCAGTATGTTTGTGTCTAAATCATGTACGTTTATTAACTGCGTATATTGTACTTTCGTGAAAACTGTTTTATTATTTAGTTAAGGTTATTTATATTAATACTATTTTGGAAATTTTGTTTTTGTGATTTGGATTACGAGTTTTTTTTACTAAGAATAAAATCATATAAATTCAAGTGATAAAATAATTAAAAATTAGTTCACAGAATAATGAAATTGAGAGAATTATGCCACTTACATATATGTACATATTACATTCAAAGGACTTGTTTAATTTGTTGACTGTTTAAAATCCCACGTGTATGTATTATTCTGTTAAGAATTAATAAATATTTCTTTATCACTAAATAAATTAAATCATACTGCCTCTTCATTTATTTATCGTTATTGTTTCTGGTCCAACATAAATGACGAATAAAATATTTAAATGTTAGAGGATTAAAATTGGAAAACGTTTTGCAGTATTCGGTATATGTAGGTGATATTCTTTGTGTAGTTACGGAGAGGCAATAGGAAAAGGATACTTTGTATTCAAGGAGAGGTTTTTATTCCGTTATGTGCCTAGGAAATAACTTCCACCACATTCTTCTGTTTTGTAATAGAAATGTATTAAATACTGTTTACAAAATTATTCATTTATGGAGACTGTAATTTTTATTAACATTAAGGTCACATAATGTCTTTTTCTGGATTGCAACACATATTACTAAAATAGCAATTGATACTTTATATTCAATCACTACAGTATTGATTAAATTCTATGTAAATCTAGAAGTATTGATGTAAAAATATTGTTTCATAGGAAAGATTAAAACTAAAATTTTGTAAACTAATTATTCAATTAATTCCTTTGCAATAAAATACGATCAGGGAATTAAATTTAGAGATATTTTGATCTAATTTTAGTAAAATATAGGTTTTTTTTTATACAAAAAATATGCGCACATCTAATATGATTTATATTTACAATAATTAAACGAACATTAATTATTACAATGTTGCTTGAAGTTCTTGGGTAAGGTAGGTTGTGTCAGAGAGGAAGAATGTTTTGACATTTCGTTACCATTGCATGGTATAAGTACATCAGATTCTAGTGATATATGTATGTATGTGTGCATGTAGTTGTAGCACTGGTGAAACGGCAATCTTACTATAGGATACGACACATTGTGAAGTTTAAGACGGTTACACGATTAGAAATTAGGTTGTAAAAATCTGAAAAGTTTCTTACAATAAATTAAGAATATTATTTTATCATTATTAAGAGATTGTTCACACGTTTTAAGAATAGTGTTTGATATTTTTTAAGTGATAGTTTTAACAGCAAAAATAATGTTAGGATATCAATCTTTCGAAACTAGCCGTTACTTAATCAGCTTTAGAAAAACTTCAAATTGTATTGTTTACAATGCATGTTTTAATGTTGCTCAAAATAATATCATTCTTGTATGATATTCTCTGTCTTCAAATTTATAAAATTTTTGTGTACATTATCGTGAGAACGTGAGAAAGTGAAGGTGAATTAGTACGTTAACCGTGCAATTCCATAACAAACAATACTGAGAGAGCACAGTTAACTATGAGAAAGACAAGAAGTACTGTAGGTTAATTCAATTTAATTTTTACTTGCAACGAAGTAAATATGACTGTGCGAAGAATCTTATTAAAGATTATTACTCTTTTCTTAACACTTTACCGACCGGTAGCCTATTAATCGGCTTCTTGTCGCCAACGCTTACCGACCGGTAGCCTATTAATCGCAACAACAACAATAACAGAAAACGAACAATATAGTAAGCACTTTCACAAAGTTTGATTTAATATTTCTATAGGTATAAGAAAAAGCGCATATATTCCCGCGCGATAGCCTATTTAGAGTCTAAACAAAGCCGGTGTCAGCGATTTATCTGTGACCGATTGAGCGGTCGGTACCGGTCGGTAAAGTGTTAAAATACAAATCTTTGGATAAATTTTACATCATTTAATGTAACTATTTTTTTTACATTAAGTTTTGTCAAGAAAAACTTTAAAAATACTTCACTTCATTGTTTATCAATTTAATCACTTCTTCGTGAAACTATGGAAATTTATTTTTTCTTCGCACAGTTTGTTTTAATGGAAGCCATATTGGTACTAGGATAATCTTTGTAAAGTTAGTAAATACGCTTACAATTTAATTAAACCTGCAAGTATTTATTTCATTAAAGTATATATTTACAATCACAATCTCCAAATTGATTGTAGTAACATATTCGATTATTGGATATAACTCTGTATACTACTATTTTAGTACCAAGTGACCGTTCCTTTTCGCTATCTCATCTACATATAACATAAGTTTTTCTAAAATGTTCCGTTTTTAAAACGTCCACTAGTTCGTGTTTCGTACAACTATCTTCGAAGTACAGGTCATGAGCCCCACCAGGAAGTTTCGAATTTCTAATTTTGAACTCGTCTTGTTAGGAATTTACATAACTATAAACATCTCTTTTCTTGTGAATTTTCTTTCCAAATATCACCAATCCTCGTTAATGATTTGCATAAAACGTCTCTGGACTGTCAATTTACACACTGTCTAAAACATTCTTAGGGGATTCAACTTGAACAATCAATTTAAGGATTAGTTACATAGATATGTTTATTTTGATTAAACGTAATTTATAAATATTCATGTTAGATTTATTAATTAAATATTTTTTAATCGATGAAACATTCTTGGCAAGTAGCTAAATAGGAAGAACTTAATTCTTCGTTTTGAGAGCATGTTTCGGTAAATTCATTTGATCATAAAGTACAGATAGGCATATTAGTTGTAAAATGTAGTTAAGAATATCAGTTTTTACACGTAGAAATGGGTCGTGGAAAACGTATTACAGCTACACAGCGTTTAGAAATTCTGCGCCTTTGGAATAAAAAATTCAGGCTTCTTAGCGTTGAAAAATTTCGATTAATGCTGTTCGTGAAGCATCAAAGTGTATTATAAGTCAATGGAAATGCAAATAAGAAAATACGCAACGAAAGACCACGGAAAAACGATAACCGTCTTTCAGAAGCGGACCAATCTCAGACTACAGTTGATATTCACCGCGAAATTTCCATACGAATGGGCGCACAAATTAGTGTTCATACTGTTCAGCGACGTTTAGTTGAATTTGAATTAAGAGATCGCGTTGCACGTGATAAACCTTTCATAAGCAAAACGAATCACAAGGCAAACCTAAGGGTTTGCTAAAGAGCATCTTCTCCGGACAAGAGAACAACGAGCTTAAGTAATTTTCACCGATGAATGCAAGTTTAATTGCTTCGGATCAGATGGAAAAAGTTACGCAAGACGTAGAATAGGTGAAGAATTTCACGCGAAATGTTCGAAGTCGATGTCAACTATTTCGCTACGAAGAGCGTACAGATACGCCCGTCCAATACGGAGAATTTATTAATTTATCGTTGCATTTCGTAAATACAATATCGCTGTCAATCGAAAGTCAGATAATATCAGAATGCATCAGACTGTATCGCGAAACAGTTTGATTTTCAATCGTACGTATCGTTCAGAAGTTTTATGTCCGAGTTGAATGATAATTCATTATTTCGTCCGGAACACAACTTTTTGTCTGAAGCATGTCTTGTTACGAGACATATCTTGTTATTCGTACCATGGAGCATCGGTGATGCGTTCCTATGACGCGTCACACTGTCAACACCCCAACCCTTACAGAACTTTAATAAAAGTGCGCCGGGAGCGCTTTTTTCTATTTTGGACTTCGAAGTGAAAAGGAAGAGATAGTATACGCGACGCGCAGCCGAGATACCGAGGGATTTCGTGTCGGCCAGAGTTTAATTGTGTATCCAATAAAAAGTGTCCTTAGTGTTTGTGAAAAGTACAAGTTTGAGGACAATTTATTTTCCACGTCGTAATAGGGTAAGGGAGGAAGCGGCTCTGTAACGATCTTGGCTGATGTTACAATCAAAATTGCCGTATTAATAGTATCGTGGACCGGCATCTCTATGCGGATATATTAGATAAATATTTAATTCCTTTAAAGATC
>NW_017100328.1:7380-42078 GCF_001263275.1 Habropoda laboriosa | reverse complement strand
TGACCCAACTTATAGTAAATATGTATTATAAAATAGAATATTTTTAGCATAAATAAAACACTTTCTGTGTTTCCCTATTTAGCTGCTCCCTAAATATATCTTTGTTTTAAGTTTCGTATTTTTTATCAACACTTAAACAGAGTTATGAAAACTTCACGTGACTGTAATAGCTTAAGTATTATACTTTTGACACGTACAAAGAGAAAAAGAGAAATCTCAATCGCAACTGCAGAACAGCATATTGTACAGTGACTCATAACCAAATGACCAAATGTTATCCATATACGAGCGTGTTTGTAACAATAACTAAAAGGACGAATGGAATAAATGCAGACTATATACTTAAAGTAACTGTATAATCTTCGAAATATTTGCGACACAAGAAGATTAAAGGATATATTGATTTTACTTAAAAAAAAAAACGTCGAACAATAACGTCACAACTTGATCAAATATGAGAGTTTCCTAGAACAAGGTGTTAATATTTTGTATATCCTAGTTTTGCTTCAATACGCCTTGGTATACTATTTACAAGATTTCGATATCGACAAAATTGTCTCCCTATTTTATGTGCCCGCCGCTGTACTTACCTTCGTCAGGTCACGATACCGTTTTGAAAATGTATATCAAAATGCATATCATTTTGCTTCTTGCGGCAAGAAAAATTAGCAAAACTCCTACTCGTCGTATTTTATCACTTCTATTCAAAGTATATCAAGTTTATCGCTACTGAATATGCAGAAGCAACGCCCTAGCAGTTCATACGACCCGCAGAAATGCAAACTTTCCGCGTCCATAAAGTAATTTCTAGACCCTATCTCTGGCTTAAACTGTCGACTATAGCAGAAAAATTTTAATTAAGACGTTCCCAAAAATAGCTTTGTTAAACGTCCGTGTCATAAACCGAATCGGTTTAATAGACAGATTTATTCAAGCGTATCTTCGCTTTCGTAACCGCGACCGTTTCGAGCTACTGTTGTGAAAACGAAATTACTGTGGAAAGTTGATCGATTGCGTTTTTCTTATTGCGCCTACTGTGTATTGCGTGCGTTCGTCGATAACGGTTTGCCACTTGAATGCACTAACTAGCAATTAGAGTATGTACACTGAAATTAACCTTCGTGTTTCTGATATGTTTTTACATCATTATCATACCTGTGGTCGGGGAGTTTTCCACTTCCAGTTATGCACTATCTAAACGACAGAATGAATTATAACGAAATTTACACCCAGGTCTTTTTCAAATATTATTTTCACGTAAAATTATCCTCGCCTGTTGGAAAGTGTTAGTAACGACTGCATTACACTTGCAAAGTACGGTCGCATATTATGTATATTGGCGGTAGGTCAAGAAACGCGATGAACGTTCAAATTAAATTTCATTTCGATATCGTTTATTCGGTAATAATGATAATTCGGTAACATCGATGGCTTTACATTATGGCCTACATCATGGTGTACTCTATTGTCACATGCGTAACAGACGTCGCTTGGGTTATTCGGTCGTACCGACGAGCCGAACAATACCGTATATTCTCCACAATTGTCAGACCGCAAGGAAGGTAAACCTGACACTCGTAGAGTCAGGGACTACGTTTTCGAGCCTCGTGCCTGCCTTTGTAGTTTGCCGAACGTAGCCAAGGACAGCGAATAAAAGATAAGCATGAAACGTGATTCGAGGCAAATATTCAATAATAAACGAACTAGGGATGAAGCTATTATTTCAATACGCGATGCACTGACTCTAGTATTTACTAAAATTCAAAAATTCTCGTATAAATTCCGAAAATAGATTATTAATTACGGTAAACTACTGAGACGGTTTAATTAAGGGTGGGCATAGTGCACGAGTGTAGTGCACTCGTTCCAAATCAGCTCACAATATACAATAATAAATCAACTAACTCCTTAACATGAAATTCATGCAAATTCCTTGGGTGGTAAATTATTAGTAAACAAAATTCAATATCAGAGAAAATATATGAAAAATTTCAAATTAATTCCAACTGCTGGGGGAAAAGTACATATTGATTGTTATGCTGTAACGAAAAAGCAACCTCTCAAAGTCACTTCAATATTCTATTCGACAAGTCTGAAGAACAAGGATGACTAAAATTCAAATGTTTATTTCCCTAAACCTTCAAAATAATTTCGAAATATTTTATTCGAAGCGGAGTATTCCAAGTCAGTATCGATAATTGAAGAAATTATTTGATTGTATTTAAAAGAACCGAAAGGAGAATATTTAAAGTCTGATATTAAATGTCTAGCAAGTACCAGTTATTGGTAAAATGATTTATATTTGTTTTAAAAGACAAATTTCTAATAGGTATTAGTTAAAATGAATTGACCACTCTATTCACAACTCAGAACCTTCAGGTCAAAATACGCCGCGAAGTGTCTATGGCCCAGTATAAAAGGTGAATAAGTTCGCGGGACATCGGCGGGTCCTTATATACCCTCGGTACCCTCTCCCCAAAGTCATTAGCAAAATCGTCGGTTAGGTCAGGCGGGAAATTTTCGCGGGAGATTTTCGCGGGAGATTTCCGTTATCGTAACACGGTATAATTTATCAATTTTCACAATTTTGTTATAAATTTATACTTCCGACAATTTGTTATAACATTGCATATAACAATTTATATGTTTTTACAATATTCTTCTATGGAAACATAGGTTTTAGCGTTCTCGTTACTTACTCGAGGTTAAATTAATTTCGTAGGAATTAAAAATCAGGTTGACCTGTGGTCGTAGATTAAAAATAATCATAGCACAGCTAAATTTATCGTGTTAAATAATTCTCTTTATTTTTTTAATACGAATTAGGAATTTATTCAACGTTTGCTTGTTACAATATCATGAAATAAATTATATTATACATTTTCTGTATTTACACTAAATTTATCGTTCTATTTACATGTCATAACAGTTATAACTACACGTTATGCTGCGTCCGTTTGTTTTTTCTGTGCAGTTCAACCTAATTTCCTTAAATTTACGTTACGAGACAGTATAATGTTTACAATTCTGCCTGAATTTTTGAAATTCAGAAAAACACAGGTAAACTTCCATTGCATTTAAACGATATTCTCTACCAAACTGGAGAAAGTACAATAACACTTGTACTGACACTAGTGGAATCGACCCTACATTTTTTTTTTCTTTATGTGGAGGTAGGCCGACCCTACATTTTAACGGTGTCAGTAACATTTTACTGTCACTTGTCGAATCGACCCTACATTTTACTGACAGTTGTGGAATCGACCCGACATTTTTTTTTTTTACGTGGAGGTAGGCCGACTCTATGTAATATACAACCAATTGGCAACCAAACGGTGGCTCGCTAAAACGATATATTATGAAATTAAATTAATCACTCAATAAGTTTTAACGTTAGATTGTTTCCTCAATATGGTCATGGTGGTCATCAGTGACTGGAGTGCCTCAAATGTTTAGAATAATTAAAATAAAATAAATGTTGTCAACTAAAAATTTTGAACGTCATAGCTAGCTAGACATTATTTTCAATTGAAAAAAAAAATTATAAAACATAATACTATAATCCTATGCTTAAAATGTATTTTCTTGTGGCTGCCCGACAGCAACCTGTAAATCTGGCGTGAACGTATTAATAAGTAAATGTTGTTCAAATTATATCGTGTTTGATATCATTTTCATCAGAAAAATCTCATCAATATGATAAGAAAAATTTCGGGATAAAAAAACCTAAAATTAAAAATGTTGCTATTTAAATCGCTTGGTTGCCTCGACACACGTTTCATGCTTATCTTTTATTCGCTGTCCTTGTCTACGTTTGGCAAACTACAAAGGAGGTCGCGAGGCTCGAAAACGTAGTCCCTGACTCTACGAGTGTCAGGTTTAGCTTCCTTGCGGTCTGACACTTGTGGAGAATATACTGTATATCCTTACATTTGCTCTTATGAGCAGAACTTTTCTCCTTGATGCTTTCTTCCATCTTTCAACATAACAGTCATATTTTGGCGCCACTATGATATTTTCATATATTTATTGGAAATTATAAGTTTACATGTATTAATTTTTAAAATTTAGCAATTTTTATTTTTTTTTTATAGAAAACAACGAGACATATAGATTAAAGTAATGCATTGTTAATTAAGATTATGTACATACATACCTTTTGTAGAGGGTCTGAAAATGTCGGTCCTCCGGTAGACGAATGAAAATGGATCGTGGACCGCTTCGTGCGAAACGTTCCTTCGTCTTTTTCTTCCTGTCTCTCTCGTCATTCGTCTTTTTTTCTCTTTTTACGTCCGCTTTTTATCCGCTCAACTTTTGTGCCTCTAGGGATCGCACGAATTACATAGCTATGCATATTCGAAACTTTTCTACGGCTTTCTGCTGGTGCGCTAACTTCAACCCTTCCTTTCGTTAATAAAAAACGATCCATTTGGGATATGCTATCGATCCTAAAAATAGACTGCAATTTTCTATTTTCTCGTGGCTTATATCGAGAATGTTTTTATTGAAGCGTACACTCCTGTAGAGGACAAAAAAGCTCTAAATTGAAAGTCTTTTTATTCTTTTGTATAACATGTACTGAAGTAATTGACTAAAGCAACTAAAAATAGGCCTATTTATATTATTACTTATGAAAAAAATTATTTATTGCTTTTTTATATTGTATATAATACAATTTTTGTATTATTTACAATACTTGTCTCATCTAAAATAAGTTACCTAAATATCTCCTTCAGTTATGATGATACAAAAAATATTTCGCATGTAATTTAAATGGTATCAGATTTTTTTTTTAATTTAAGGTCATTTTATCGAAGTTTTCATAGTCACCGATCATTTTTTTGTGTAAGTGCATACTTCTTTTTTCTTGCATATTGTTGAAATAATCATTTTAACTCTGAAAATTAAAATGCAACATTCGTCAGAAATTTATCCAATTTATTTATCTTTATAAATTTCAAGTATGCTTAAAGAGTAGTTGATATACAATTGACAGAAAGAAATAGACAGAATAAGAAGCAAAATTTTTTTCTTTTGATTAACCATTTTTCATTGCAATTTTCTAATAAATGCATTGTTTCTTACGACTAAACTTATGCCTTTGTGTAATTGGAATACGTTTTTCTGTAAAATAGTCATATTAATTCTCTATATATGCAAATAATACAAAAATTGGTTCTGTAGCGTTATTTTCTGTGTATTTATATACAGTACAAATAAAAATGACTAACTTCAATCGTTAATAATAAAAAAAAAATGTAAAAAATAAGGTGAACTAATTTTTTGCTTCCTCTGACAAACACCTTTATGACACTCATGTGTGACACGCTGGTAATCGTTTTGGAATTTTGATTGTCGATTGGAATTATGAATTGCATAGGACTTCCACTGGAATTCTTGTCCGCTTGTTCACAGGTTTGTCATAGGTTTCACTGAAAACGTTCCGAATTAATCACGAGGGATTGTTTGAACAGACAATGGTAGTCATGGTAAACTCGAAGCGAACTGAATAGAGTCTAGAGCAGAGGACCATGAAGCTTTCGAGCAATGTCACTGTGCTAATTAGTACGATGTTCGTAGACGAATGTAATATTCCATCTTTACGAAGGTGAGCAGCTTTACATTCTCAGTATATACGTTCTTTGAGCATAAAACATTATGCTCTGATGCCTTGGGATTAGGAATCCGTTAAAAATAGATCCAGAAATCTCTTGATAACTTCATCTCGTGATTTCGCCTTCGTACAAACGAACTTTTAAAGAAATTCAATTAGCACCATTTGTGAAAGGTCCACATCAGTTAATATATTTGAAGAAGTTCTCGCAAACTGATTCCACTGAAGCTTAAATGATTTATTTTTTAAATGAACAAGCATATTTATTTCTTAACATACTTCGTTAAACATTTTTAATAATTTTCATTTTCCTGATAACATAAATCCATTCCTCCTAATCCGCGAGAGCCCACAAAGACCAGGAAAACTGCAGCGGAGCCACCTCGTAAGTTGAACCAAGAGGGACGAACCTCCCTCGTATTAAATAAAACGAAGACTATGCTAAACATGTCAAGAACAAATAAAAATATCCAATCTAATACTACCTCTAAATGAACTGCATCAAAAAATGCGTCATTAACTGATGTCAGAGAGAGTAAAAGTGAAATGCCTTCCACCTTCACACTCGAGCGTAAGTTCCAATCCAAGTTTAAAGTACAAAAGTCAAAATACTGAAATTTAATTCTATACGTAAAGTATATCAAGAAACGGAGATCGAAAACTCCCCTATACTATTAGGTATATCGCTTCTCAGTATTGACAACAATAGATAGAATCGCTTCTGAGAATCCTATGTTCACAAACGCTGCCAACAACACGAGCAACCGCTCCTTGTTTAGCAGAAAAAGATACGCAAAGCCAAGGAAATCCCTTCAATACAGGTATTACTAACAGCGATCAAAACAAAGAGCAGACCTCGGCTTCTAATCTAACCTGAAACAATACCGAGGACCGAACGCAAATTAAACCACCACCCCTCTATATTTCGAACTTTACCGGCAGTGTCTCAGAACTGTACAAAGACTTAGCCTCCGACTTCGGAAACACTTTTCAAATGAAATTTCTCAATAAAGGAATACGGCTACAATTCGGCGAAATATCTCCATTATAAATTCTTTAAAGACGCCATGAACCAAAAATGACTGTATTACCTTTTGATGGTATTGTCAGAGGGGAGGGGTTGTCATAGGTATCGAAAATTCCCTGGAATACACAGTCTTCATACTCCTTCTCTTTTTTTTTTACATCCAATCGGCTTAGCACGTGAAAATAAAGTTGTAGCGAAGTGTACAAAGTCAAACATGAAGTCAGATAACGAAAAGTAGCACTTTATTTCCTCAGGAACGAAGGGTGAAAGATTTTCGAAGATAGATTTTGTATGATCAAAAGAAAATTCGAAGCGAAGCGACTATAGTAGTAAACCCAATCTGGTTGGGCTTTGTGTCGGTCTCATTTCTCAGTAGATACGGCGGCACACTCGGTAGAACCGAGGGTACTTTCCTAGTGATATTGATAGGGATGAACAAATAACCGAAATGTAGTTTCTCCTTTGACTGTACAACTGACTGTACAGCGACTGTTACTCAAATTCGCACAGTGTACAATACGAAAAAGTTTTTTTTTTTTCTACAAAATGTGAAAACTCGCAGGTTTTTCAGAAATTGTTTTCTATAAAAAAAAAAAAATTTCATAAATATTCAGAAGTTTCGAAACCAAAAGCTTTTCTCTGCAAAGTAAGTGCGTAAAATATTGATACAAGTTTCAGTTCAAACTGATAGTTTTCGTCGAAAAATAGTGAAATAAAATGTAAATGATTCGACTATTAGAAGAGTATTTAAAGAAATGATTATTAAAATTGTTTGGAAAAAGGCGTATGTGTATATAGAAGGAAGAAATACGATTAAGACATAAATCTCGTTTTTCGATTGAACCAATTAGTATTTATTTTATATTAAATCAATACACGGCGTTTGCACTATTAATTGTTTCCAACGGCAAAAGAAAAAACGTAGTATATTACAAAGAATTAGAATTAAAATGGAGCTTGTTTTTTAATTAA
The DNA here is from genome assembly GCF_001263275.1 of Habropoda laboriosa. NCBI lineage: Eukaryota > Metazoa > Arthropoda > Insecta > Hymenoptera > Apidae > Habropoda > Habropoda laboriosa. The sequence goes on along the minus strand of NW_017100328.1, from coordinate 34,465 downwards.
CTCTAAATTATGCAAACGATCGTCGATATTTGTATTGCGCCTAGGAGCGGAAATAAAGTGAAATTGAAGCGTTGAAATGCATTTTAAAATGCCCGAATATACAATAAATGCCTGATTTATTGTATAAAATTGTCGGGTCGGTTGATTGTGTTTTAATCATTTAAAGCATAAATATAGTCAATCGACACGAAAAACTAGGCACGAATCAATTAAGTGGAAATTGTAGGTGTTACCTATGGCGCCGGCCTGTCGATTCAGTAATATTGCTGGGGATTTTGTGTATAGGCACCGCGAGTAGAGAAGAGAAATTAAAACGTGAAATACCTCATTTGGTTGGAAGTTTTAAACGCATAAATATTTATGAACAAATGGTTCGGCAGTTACGGGAAAGCGAATATTTGTACGGTAGAACGGATTTGCTGGATTTGTATTGGACGAAAATAATGGTAATCCTTGCATCCCTGTGCGGCTTTTCGTTAATTCGCCTAAAACGTACGATCGATCTGGATCGAAATCGAAATCAGAACCCCGACACTGGTCCTCCTCCACGCCGTTTCCAACCAGATCGTGCCGCGTTTCGCAAACATTTACACGTAATCGTACCTCCGGGTGCAAGGACTTAAATTAAGCTATTAATTATTACGCTTTTGCAGCTGAAGTTAGCCGATTTTAAAAGTAAATCGCACCTACAGTCTGTCTCGTAACAGCTTACCCGCGATATCATCGTGAAAATTGATATTTCATGTAAAATATTGTATATAGATCGAAAGTAAAGCGGATCTTTCGTTAAGTTGGGATTTTTTCCCGAGGTTGTACCTTTCGAACTGAGAGATTATTGTCAAACTGAAGATTTGCACGTAGAAAAACTCTTGGTGAGCATTTATCAAACATTTTTTTTGTCATATGAAATTACCATACGTTCAACTTTAATTTACAATAAATAAATGTATATTGATTAAAAAATTATAGCCCACTCTGTATGTTGATTAAAAAATTTAGTTAATTTTCATGCAACTTCTCGTTCTCCTAATCGATCTGTGTCAAAAGGATAAATATTTTTCTAAGTGATATCTGCTTAGGCTTCTTTGCGCAAAAACGTTGTACAATAAACTAAACGTAAGGTGTTAACTTTTATAACTAAAACATGCCGTTCGTAATACAGAAATTCGGTATTAATTTGCAAGCAAGCTTGTTACACGTATTCACACGTTTGTATGCATACATTTCCAAAGAGACTAGAAGATATGCTAATAGATACTCCGACAGTGATGTAAATCGAAGACGCGTTCGTAGTATCTGTCTCCATTAGTCAGTTCACAACACGAACTGCCTCCGGAAATCTGGGTAGGTAGCTTGTGATGCACTGGGAACGTTGGTACCAATACTTGGATACGTTAGGTACAACTGGAGGGCATGAACCAACGTGAATTCGAGATTCTGAATTCGAATCGATTGGTTGGTTCTCTGGGACGCTCGTTCACTCGTCTAATCAGATCCCTGTTTGTAGGCGAGCCACGATCAAGCCCTCCAAGCTGGAAAATCGAGGGGTCGAAGGTATATATCTGACGACCTCCGTGTGCTAACGGAACAAAAGGTTCCTTGTACGCACCACACGGTTCTCTGCAGCTTCGATTTTGTCTTCTTTTCTTACGCTACATTTCTCTCTGCGGTTTAATCAAATTTTTACACTCTTTTGTGAAATGCGGCCGCAGAAATAGAAATTTTCAGTAATAATTATAACGAGATTGGAACATTATTATGGCACAGAATCTTTTACACGATAAATTCTTCTCATTTTATACTTTTTTAAAGGTTTCTGATCGATGTTTCAAGTTTCACGGATGTGGAAATATAAATGTTTCTTGTTAGTTTAGTAATAGAAGAAAATTTAAGTGGGAACATAGGGTTTTTAGCAGTTTTGTGCACGTGTGTGTCAGAAAGATTTAAATAAACGTCGTTAAATGTTTCTCAAAATGATTAAGAGAACTTATTCACGTGGATACGTAAAGATAGTAAATGGTATTTAACATAGAAAACAAATATGGTAAAATTGTGTATATACATACGTGTGTATGTAATTTCATTGTCCATTTGGGAAAAAGAGATTGTCAATTCGAACATTCGAATTTGAAGTACCCATAAAATATAAATTTATAAAGAAAGCAGAGATAGTAATATTTAATATTATGTTTTTCATATGCTGTTGATACTTTTTTAAAAATACGTCTTTGAGAAATATACATATGCTATCTTGCATTTATAACTCACATTTACGTCAAGTGACATTTTGAACATTACTGTCCATCGTCGTCATATTAGATTTGTATTATGGGTATTGGTACGCATGGCTACATACGCATGGTTGCGGTGAATTGTCCGTGCTATGAATTTTCAGATATCAGCTAGTAGACCATCCTGAAGGAGATGTGCATACCAATAGTTCGACAACCTAGTGGCTTACATACAGCTAACAAAGAAACTTCGGTAATCCGAAAAATCCATATTTTTTTTCAACATTGAAATAAGTGAAAGATCTTTGAGCGCGTTGACATCTGAGATTTCCTCGATCTTCTCGTAAATAGTAACTGTTGTCACCAACTCCTCCAGTTTCGACTAGCTCCTGGTTCCATTGAACGATGTTGTCACGCAGTGACAGAAACTTTCTTGAAATGCTGGTGTCTGGCTAGTCCTACAACTCAGCCAGGAGGCAGGTTGAATCGATCCTGCGACATTTGTCCTGCCATTTTATTTTTAGAATTTTTCCCAGTTAACTATTCTCACGTATCCCGAGGAGGATGAATGTCTTCTCTAACTTGGAGGAACACCGGGCGAGATTGAGCATTGAACTCATCAAGGATGTGACACCTGAAGTTTTTCGAGTGGTCCATCGAGAAGGGACTATTTTATGGAGTTTGAGCTAATGTGAAACGTATGCTGTTGCGGGTGTATCAGGCGGTAGGTACGCTGGAAGAAGTGTTGAAAGAGGTTGACCCAACTCTTATTGCTGGAGTAGTTTTTCCAGGAAGGGTGGCGTGCATTAAAGTCGTCCTCATTAATGAAGGAAGAGCGAGCCTATTCCGGTTAGTGCATTGAGGTCACTGGTGGAAAGGGGGTTGTATACCACACCTATAAAGAGGGTGGGATTTGTGAGCTTCAGCACTACTTGTTCGAAATGGAACTGGTAGTTGGACGAGGGTGATATGGAGGAAGTTGTGAATGAGTATCATAACTCTACCTCTGTGGTTAATATCTCGATCCCTTCGAACAACTATATCCTGTGATCGAAAAGAATTTATTAGGGGTTAGCTATATCTCAGTTACGAGAGCAGTGTGTATTTCCTGTTTGCGAAAGTAACATTATCAGATCATTCTCTGTTTGCTGACTAAGGAGCCAGCATTCCAGAGAACAATGTTAGGAAAAAGCTCGTTTTAATCAGGAGATTCGGCTATTTGAATGAGAGTGATAAATCTCTCGGTGTTCGCGTTCGGAATTGGTACGTTTGCGATCTTGGAGCGCGGTTGAAGGATGTTGTATTCACGTAACGTGGATCCTTCGTAGACAGAGGAAATGCTTAGGTTGTGGTCTGTATATTTGATTAAACCTTGGACGCGTATTAGAGGGTGTCCCTTCGGAAAAATATACACGGTTTTAATATACACACTTCTGTAGTTGTTTTCAAAGCGGTTCTTGCAGTATTCGAGGTTAATAGCGATCTCCCTTTCCTTGCAAGCGGATGGGACCAGTTACCCTCGGAAGTTTCCCTTTTCATCTGCTTCAGGAAAGCTTGCAATGACAAGGTAGGGGCGAAATTTGGCACGAAACGGAAGGAGTTGGTCCTTCCGTTGTCTAATTTCTCATGGGTCATGCGGTGTGTTTTCCTGCGCGAAAGTATAACTTTCACCAAGCGGCTGCCGCATTGTTCATGACCCGCTGTTTATCATTGACCGTCGCATAGTTAGAACTCACGAAAGCTGCTACCCTTTGGTTCAAACGTATCTGCAAGGCTTTGCACTCTTCCTACTGGACGTTAGTCGAAAATAGCGTGATTCGCCATGTCGAGGACATAAATCTGAGGCCTCATTCGATGTTCCCGAACACTCAGCTTGAGTTTTGTAGCTTCTGACCTTTTCGTGAAAGGTCCAAGCTGCGTCGGTGCGCTGTCCTAAATTGAAGGACTCGTTCGTTTCAGCCAGAGCTGAGAAAGTGTTCGAGAGGGAATTGTTGCTGAGAGCAGGGGCAGTTTCCTTGCCTTTCGGCGATTCGAGCCCTATTCCTAGGGGCAGCTATGGGGGAAGGGTTCAGATTTAGCTTCCGCCTTGCACCGAGGTCATCTCGATAAGAAAAATTCGGGGTCAGTATCCTTTGCGCGGGAGTTTCAAATGAAACTGTTTTACGGGGGACAAGTGAACGACCTCGAAGATATCTTCTGCTGAGCTATAATCAGCCGTGTGAGAAATCTTCTGTTATAAGAGTTTTCACCTTAATATTGTAAGTTTTTTAATTTTACTGCACTGCAGTAAAAATATTTTTCTTCGCGGAGGGCCTACTTTTTACAATTTCACATGTCTTTTTCTACTTTTCGAAGTAAAACAGTCACAATTTTTTCACGATGCTATTACGTTTTGCTGACTGTGAGAGGTAAACGACTTTTGCTCGAAAGAGTACAGTTTTCGACCTTAATCAAACAATAACGTGACTTCCATCTGAAAGATCGTTTATGTGAAAGTGGTGTTCGTGAAAGTTAACGACCTGTGTTCCGGCATATCTTCAATTCTCGGTACCTGTTTAATGCTCGTTCAGATGCTAATCTGTGAATTTTTGTGCATCAGCGGAAACTATTCAGTGACCTTGAAGGACCAACAATTAGTGTTGTAGGCCGTTGGATTCATATTTGAGGTGGCTATTGTGCACAGATAAATAAAATATAGCGTTCAATCAAAGAATCCTTTCCAATAGAATAAAACTACATATTATTACCATACTCTAGTTCTCACAAAATTATGCAACTTTTGTTGGAAATATTCGAAATTTAATTTATTATGTTATATTCTGTTGTAAATTTTACGGTTAAAAATTCTACCGAGTTAAATTTTCAACTAGTACAAAGAAGTTAAGAAAGTGTGAAAAGATAAAAGCTCATCAAAATCTAAAGGCAGTAGTTTCTCTTTGCACATGACGCATGTAATGCGTACTGTGTTTAATGTGTCCATGTTGCAACATCACTGCGTAGGTTTTATCAACGATTGCACTTATTAACCACGACACTAAGCATTGTTCATACTTTCACCTATCTTCATTTTCCCATATCATTCCTCCTGAGCATACTCTCTGTGTGGTATCTACCGGATCAATATTTACACGAGAGCAGAAATGTCTCTTTTGCCGAGGACAGCTATTTCACCAAGTATACATTACAGCTTGAACGTCGGAGAAATGTTAATTATAATACTTGCGATTCTCAGTTCTTACGTTTAAATAGGCTTCATTTCTATAGAAGCCGAGGGCACATGCCTGCTTAAAATTTCCTGAAATAACATCCTTCGTGCTTTGAAATTTCCGCGAGTAATACTGAAATATTTTGCCTGTAACAGCGTATTATTTGTTTCATAGAATTTTCTACCACTACATTTCAGACGACGATGATCAATTACATTTTTCAATATATCACTCTGTAGTGAAACGTTTGCGGGACTTTGATGAATGAACTCTACATTAGGGGGAGAATCTTTTGTCCGAGATGAAAGGTTCTACTGTAACTTTCACGAATATTCAGATTTCGTGTTAAAAACTAGAAAGTATCGAAGTTTCCATCATTTTCGTTGAAGTATTTTGTCGACCATGTTTACAATTATTTCGGGTAGTCTATCAAACTGGCGCCGAAGCACCGTGCACAAATTTAAATTCCTATAGCATTCCGGGTTCGTTTATTCGACCGTACTATCGGAAAGAGAACTTGCTCGTGTAAAATAATTCAATATATTATTTACGCAGATGTTAGAACATTTAAAACGAACTTTTCCGTGGTAATTAGTAGAGATTTTAAAAGATATATCCCACATGAAGTACTTTGCTCCTGTGTGAAAAAATTGTTATTGCATTTTGCAATAGGCTTATGAAACTACTTTCGCTCTTTAAGTTTACATCTGTGCATTGAATTAATTCCATCTCTATTCTGTGGAAAAAATGAAACGTAAATGCATCCAAAAATACCTTGTGCTGTATTTCAAACTGTAAAAGTATTTTTAGAATCAGTTTCTATTTGGACATAGTTTCCCCTCGGTGTTTAATTTTTAATCAAATTCAGCAAGAGTATCGTAGCTTAAATAGTTGATTCTTATTTATGTCACAATAATAATACTTTTTTGTATTTTCCTTTTACACACCTTATATATATAACAAAAATACGACGTGAAATTTAACATGGCGCGTATCACTGTTAATTGGTGTTGGACATTTTGCAGAACCAAATCGTTAAGCTCTGTTGAAAATGTCGCGAACGGAATACGCAATCGATAATAGATAATACGATATACGACACGATATTCTGTTCCTCGATAAGCATACAAATGTTTTCTGCGAAAGGATCTATAAAACAGCAGTCTTTCCACTTGAATCGTTTCATTCATTCTTTAAATCCCTTTCAAAATGACATCCTATAAAACAGCGTCTCCTCTGATGGAATGTCAGAATGTAAAATCGATCGAAACGACGTTTCGAAGCAATCGACAGCAACTGATAGTAGTCGTCGTAAAAATTGGTTTAAACGTTAATTCTTAGAAGTGTTGCGATTCGTCGTAAAGTTATAATGTTTAAACGTAATAATGTGAAACTTCGAACGTTTCGAAAAGTCTGAATTGGATAAATTGTAGGTTGTAGAAACCTAACCATAACCTAGAATATCGTTCATTTTAGGAAACTTAGCCCAAGAGGCTAATATGATCTCATGCACTTTGGCCTGATAAACTGGATTACAGTTTCTACTATCTCACGTCGTAGCTCGCTCTCTACACGACTACGTATTATCTTTTCGTTCGTTGTATAGCGCAAAGCTAACCTAATCTATACGAGTCAAAAGTTCTCCGGTGTCCTTAACTTGACAGTTTTACGGATCTTGAGGATGTTGGTTATGAACGATTGCAGTAATTTTCGAGCAAAGCTTCTCGATAAAACCTGTTCTAATAACTGTTACTTTTTCTCTTATAAATATTCAGTTTTAATGCTTTTCGCTTGAACATATTTTTTTGTAAAACGTGCGAAAAGGTTTTTATACTGTGTTGCTGGTTACGAGGAAGGTATATGCTTGAGATAAGCATATTTCTACGCTTGCACAATTTACCAAAAGATCCAACAACGATAGTTACACTTTTTGGAATAATATATCACGTTTCCATTTGTAATGTAATTCCTTGTACGCAGATATAATTTGAATTTGTCTGATAACAAAAGTATATCTACATATAATTGGCTTGGAAATGTAGTACACGAAATTTGTATCTGTGGGGTCGTTTAGAATTTAAAACTCGTAAAATATCGGGCATTGGAAAAAAAATATTCGAAATTCGATTAAAAGAGAAATGGAGTACTGTTACATTTAAATATTTAATGTTACAGAAATCTTTTCAAATACGTCATAATTTGAATGATGTTATTAAACATAAAGGATGTAAAAGAAATACTGAAAAGTTTAATTTAGGGCAGTTAAAAAGATATGCATATAAAACTTTAACTTTTTTAATTTGTTGGAACGTGAAAATTGCATATTATTTTATTTATATTGTAATTTATCGTAAAATCATATATTACGGTTGTAGAATATACAGGGTGTCTGTTTTATCTCAATACAGCGAAATATCTTTTAAGCAAGTGATGTTAGGAAAAAAATATTTTAACAAAAGTTGTTTGGTACGGAGGGGGACGTTATGTGGTGCAAATATTTTCTTTTGTACGGGGTATGGTGGGGAAGATTTCAAAGTCAGTTTAACTTTTTTAAATGGAAGGCTATATTTTTTCATGTATAATATGATAGTGTATGTTAAGACGAGTTCAACGAGCTGCCAACAAAGTAATTTCCTTTCATGGAAGGTCGTAAAATTGCGAAAAACCGGGAGCCGAACCACCATACGTTTCTCATTGTCGCGTGTGTCTGTTTTATCAAAGGAAATGACTTTGTTCGCACCTCGTTGGACTCGTCTTAACATACACTATCATATTATGTATAAAAAAATATAGCATTCCATTCAAAAAAATTAAACTGACTTTGAAATCTCCCCCATCATACCCGGTACAAAAAAAATATTTATACCACATAATGTCCCCCTCAATACCAAACAACTTTTGTTAAGACATTTTTTCCCTAACATCACTTTAAAAGATATTTCGTTGTATTGAGATAAAACAAGACACCCCGTATAAAAAGAACTGCTCGTATTTTTTTCTTTCTTTTGCAATGAATAATGTAACAGTACAATGCAGTTGTACGAATATTTTCATAATTTACGTTGGTACGTGCGAGTTAAGAAAATGAAAAGTATTAGTGTCGGAATATTTCAGCGAGTAACTGCAGTAGTTGTCGCGGTCTTTTGGTTGTTCATTGTTCACTTTTAGTCGCCATGCGTGCGATGCTTTTTCATTTGTATAAAGCTACGTAATTTTGCGACTTCTATGCTTTGTACCTGTGAGTACAAGGGAACGTACCAGCAGAGAGACATTTACCGCCCTTTGACGGCCCTTCCTTTAACGTCGTTTGTATGTTTACATTTCCACGAACAGGCAAACGAGCATATTGCAAAGCAATTTACTTTTTCACCGATGGTATTATATATTTATACTGCGAGGTTGCTCAGAACTACTTTAATTCTCTTTACTTAACAACCTAGAAAAAATTAACGATGCACTCTGCTGATAACTTGATTAAAAAAGATGACATTGCACGTTGTGAAAATATTTCATACCTACATAAGATAACAAAAGTATAAATAAAATTTAAACAACGCCCAATTTGTTTTTCATTATAATATCCAGAATGATCGTTAATTAGTACAAAATAACTATTGCTTCTGTCTGTATATCAGTGAATCACGTTTTCTATGGTGAAATTAAATTTTTGATTTTCAATTAAAAAAAAAAAAACATCAACACTAGAACTACCAGCCGAGTCAGAATGACATTACCGACTTTACAAAAGTGAATTTTTACGTAAGTAAACGATAATTGGAAAATTCGATTCATATCGATACAAATAGAAGCATACCTGTAGAAAATAAATTCGGAAAGTTACAAATGATAACACTTACCAGTATTGAACATTCACGTTTTCTCGAAAGATGCTCATTTTGACTCGGTCGGTAGTTCTAGTGTTAAAGCAAAAATTTCTTCCTTAGTATGCTAAACTATAAAAAGATTTTAAAAAGGTACCTATGATATTTGATAGAGGAATTATTTCTTCTGCTTTCAGTATCTCGTGGAGGAGCAAGGCAATTAAAATGTCTCGTACAGTTTCGTCTTTATCCATGTATTAAATGGGTCGAAGACCTGATATTATTTAGGCTGAATTTTTGAAGCACTCTGTTCCGCGTAATATACAAACTTTTAATCGAGTTTATCGTTTCCTTGGTATTCTAAACGGTTTTATGTTATTATTAACACAGTAATTATTTTCGCTTTTAAGTCGGCAAATTATGATTCTTTAATCAGTTAAAAATTTATTCAAAAAGTGTTTAACTGTTGTTGAAATATTATTAAACTATTTGTAAAATTAAGAGGATTAAAAAATATCTCAAATCCTCTTCTTATAAATTAATATTAAAGTTTAAAATTTGAAAGTGATTTCTGTTTTACCGTTCGAAGATAATAATTATTTACTGCTTTCCTGTTTAAGTAATTATGTTTAAAATTGAGTTAAAGCAGTCAGACATCTAAACTATAGAAACTGTTAAAACCTGATTCGTTGTATTTCTTCCGAGTTAATCCATGAAGTTCGCTGTTTAAGTTTTCGGGGCCGACTGAACTTAGGATGTTGAGAATCACTGGTTATGGTATTACGAGCACTTCAGGTTAACGAACAGCTAGTTAAGCTGTTCATTGAGCTCTTCATTGAGCAATCGATCTGAACGATTATTCATCGCTAACGAGTATTTCTATAGGTTTCGTAGCATCGCGGCAACGGAACGTAGCAATTATAATGTAAAAATTGTTGTGACATTATGGTGTAAATTATAGTGTGAAAGAAGAATCAAATACAGCAGTGAGCTATGCCGTTAAAATTTATATTGCAGAGATATACTGATTATTTACGATTTTGTATCGTCAAGTATAGCAGAGAATAATATTATTTCAAGATCTAGTATTCTTTTGCAAAGTTTTGCATTTTTACTTACAGCTACTGATTCGTTGTGCAACTGATAAAGGAAACTGTTGCACAGTAGAATTGGACATTCGCGGGTTTTTAAAGAATCGAATGAGCTTCGTGTTCGAGCGACGTTTTCTGGTATCGTAACGCGACACCGTAGATTTCACTAAGGGAACGAAGCCTTGACGAAACTTCAGATAATTATCGTGCAGTCATAATGAAATGTACAGCAAAGTAGAGAATTCATTGTTTCGTGAACGGAGTTAGTACAGGAGAATAATTGTTTTACGTGAGAAACTTGCAATAAGACACAGTCAAATAATAAAATTATAAGCGAATTAAGGAATACCCACATTATGTTTCTCCCTTTCTCATTGTCTATTTCCTTCCAACCGTGTTCCTCTAATTAGATAAAATGATTCAGGAAAACTTTCGTGCTATTTTTGATAAATCGTCCATGATATCTCATCCTGCGGCGTGTTTGTTAATTCCTCTTCTAAGGCTGCCTTTTTTAACACTAGATTTACGGACATTTTCCTTAAAAAACAACATATACTAAACTATGCGATATCATGTATTTATCTAAAATTTATAATAAGCATAAGTGGTAAGAGAGAAATGTAAACGGTTTCTCTAATTGTCCTTGTGAAATTCAAAATCGTCCCGTAAACCTAGTGTTAACGAAGGAAGTCGACAGAGAACTACTATCTATGGCGGTCGGTTATGGAAGGAGGAAATAAATAAAGCGAGGACAGGCGGAAAAGCAAAGGGAAAGGAAGATGTGTTTCGTCTTGGGCCTCTTAGTGGATTCGTTAGTAAGGCTACCTAGGAGACCTGTGCCTTAGACGCAGGGGACGGTTAGACTTTTTTTAAAATACTAACGTTGTGAGAGAGAGGATTGAGCGGATGATAGGGGCGCTGAGGGTGGTACTCTCGCTGGATCCTCTTAGTGGATCCTGTGGCTTCTCTCATGGTCCGTCTCTGCGAGGCGTAGCTCGTTTGCTGGACAATGTGTAGTATTGGAATTAGCAAGTAACACGGGGAAGGGTTAGACTCATGTTAGAAGTTGTATCGTGAGGAGTAGTAAACAAAGCAAGAATCTTAATTTAAAATGCTTCATTTATAGGTATTTTCATTTTGACGTCCTTAACATAACTGACTGACTATTTTTTTTCTTCAAAAATCAATATTCAAACTCACGTAACTCGTTCATTTGGATACTTCACAATCGATACCTCGCACATCGATCCATTTCAAATGCTTTACTACATATATACATTAACACGTTGGTCACCTGTGACCGGATATTGTTTCCTCGATGGGGCCATTATGGTCATCAGTGACCGGAGTGCCTCAAATGTTTAGAATAATTATAATAAAATTAATATCGTCAACTAAAAATTTTGACCGTAGCTAACTAGACATTATTTTGAATTAAAAACAAAAATTAATAAAGCATAATAAGCATAATATAATATATGTTTGGAATAATGAAAATTTTCTTGTGGCCCTCTGAAAACAACATGTAAATCTGGCATAGCAATTAACGTGTTAATTAAAGCCTTGGCGAGGACTAGTGAGACAGGTCAATATGGCTCGTCCCTTTGGTGGTGGAGCGTAGGAACTATCGCCATATTGCTATCCAAACATGGTTTTCTATGTCTATTCAATGCTTTGCGTACGTGTTAGCGACTGTGCTGGGCTTGAAGATTTCCTTGTATTCAGGGAGAAGTGTTGATAGCCGTTTCTTCTCGCTTACGGTAATGGATGTTGCTTCGTATTCTTGGCTATCTACTGTGGCGATAGACACTGTCGGGACATTCGAAAAGCACTGATCGAATAGATCGTCCAAAAATGTTCTTTCGAACTCCCTTTGCTTCGATGGTGACTGGATAGGGCTGATGACTTGAGATACTCGGCACTACTCTCCTCTTAGTTGATGGTCCTTTCGACTCTCAGCGACACTTCTACATTTTGGGTTCAAAGATAGAAAGCTTCACGTTCTCTGGTTGATCCAAAAAGGTCTAGCAGAGTTGTTACGTATTAACGACAATCCCTTCGTTCTCCAGAAACTCGATTCCCAATAGCGTTTAGTTGCTCCTTGAGTCTGGAAGCACGATGAAAGATGAACGAAATTTCCTTCCTCCTAGATTAACGTCTACATTTGCCACTAGGACGTTATGTGTGCGTGGAAACCCGTCTGACAGGGTTATTTCCGTAGGTGGTTCTGTGAATTCCGCTTCTTCATTAACCAGAAGGTTGCAGAGGCTTTCACAAGCTACGTTCGCTTTTGCACCAGTGTCAAAAAACGCAAATCTCTGGTGACAGTTGCTGGTGAGGGATACCATAAGGCGCTGTTGACTCAGATCCATGTTAACTGTGCAAAATATATCCCCCTTAAGACTGGTTGTCATAGTTCTTGGGGCGCAGTTGGGTCATTTGCGTCTAACGAAGCCTGCCTTGCCACAGTCGTAGCACCTTAATCCCTCTTCTGGTTGCTTCTTCTTTATCTCGTTGGTTTTCTTTTGTCGTTGACATTCTTGTTCTACGTGGCCCTCCCATCTGTATTTTCTACTTGTAATTTCTTTGGCGAAGGAAAAGAGAAGTGCCTTCGGTGCCCGCAAAGGAAACGTCTGCTTCTCCTTGTAGGTTAATGCAATGAAGAAACGTCAGCTAGAAGTGCAACTAGTACGTCACGAAGGTTAGCGTCTGCCTCTAGGGGGAAAACGTAGGATAAGTGACAGGGATCCTTTGCTACTGACAAGAAGAACTCCCTAAGTGCATTGCTCGCTTATTAACGAAACTTTGCCTGCATATTGAATTCACCAGACATCCTATTTTAGGAGGAGGCGGCTAATTGTTTATGCGATATTAACGATTAAAGTCGATTACAATCGAAAATGTAAAAAATACCGTGACTAGAATCTGTGTACACTAGATTTTCTATCTCTGTAGCTTGTTTATTTTCTCAAATTTAACTATGAAATTGTAAGCATATATATGTGACAGAAATTATGGTACATATCTTCTGAAGGTTCAATCATGTACCATGGAATGATGAGATGAACAATATTTTTTGGTGTTGTTGTACACGTTCTACTGGAAATCAATATTTCTACGGATTCGACATTCGGTTTGGTCAGAAGCTGTTGTTTTTTTTCTTTCTTTCTTTCCCGTTAATGTCAAGTCTTTTCTACTTACGCGAAACTGCAAACTACAGACAGCCCTTGGCGGTGGGTTTAATTAAAATCTCCCAACTACGACGCGTCTAGTGCACCCATTGCCTGCCTGGTTGCCTTTCCTTTCGAAGCATCCTCCTTTCTACGTTACAATTCTTGGCAGTGACGGCTCTTGGCAACTTGCCACGATCAACCGGTCCGCGATATGACCATAGAAGAGGATGCATCCGGCCGAGATAACGTAATTAAGACTTTTACTTTGAAATCTTACGACGCTCGTCCCATCCACCTCCTTTGGTTTCTTAAATTCACCACTTTCTATAGGCTGCACCGTGTTTAATTTCTACTGCAATTTTCAATGGATAGAACAAAAGCCTTCTTGTTGCTCATTTGTCAGCATGGGCCACAAGATCCTTTCGGTACTTAAACAGAGTCCCAGAGGATTTCTTTTAAATCTCTATATCCGCTATGAGAATGCTTGCTATTGCGTGTATAATAATTCCTTGGTATTCAACGCTGATGCTGTGTGTCCTTTCCCTAAGTACCGCAGAATAATTGAATTAAAGTATGCTTTTAAAGAGATCAAGTTGCTTCGTGCATGTCGATAATGTTTATGCACATCGATAATTTCGAGCGTATTTCTACTAAAATCGATAAATTACCGTACACATGTGAGTGAATAACGTTATTTCATTGCATGTTAAATTGACTTATAGAAAACATTGTGTTATTTAAAAATGTTCGTTCACGAAAGTGTGTAATATTACTTAACAATTCAGGTGTCAGTCTTTCAAACGTAACTTTGAACATACACTCGGAATAAAATAAAATTTCATACATTAAAATAATTGAACTTGTTTCGTTAAGTCTTTCTTATGTAGGGTGCCACTTTTGATGCTGATTCTTAGAGCAATTTAAAGAAGAAAATCAAGAGTGATGAATTTGTATCCGAGGCTTCCTTAATTGATTATTAACAATTGAAATTCGCGCCTGAAGTAGGCAACTTTCGTGCACCGGTGCAAGTCAGGCAGCCGCGCGGCGGCTAAAATAGAAATTGTCGCAAGGATCGACACAGTTTTACGAATATTTCACAATGAAAGTTAAATGTGAATCGTGAAACAACATTACACTTCTCTACTCGCGAAAATCCACAAGGGTACGTCGAAACTCCATCCAATGGGATTTTCGAGTAGAAAGGGTAAACAATTAAACCTTTTCAATTAAACAATCTTCTCACGGATATCACACACACGCATACACATCACGACTGTTCTGTTCAATCTTGTCTACGTGTAACTAGAAAAACCCACACAGCATGAGCTACCGCTGTTCGTTAACCGTTTAAGTGCCACGCAGCGTGATCTCATTCTACGTCGAAAAGTGTCGCTGGATCAGGCCACGAAGTGCAAATTCTGTTCTCGTAAGCATTACAGCATCTTTCTTCTTATAAAAGATTGTCTTTGTTTCTTGTTATTTCCAAACAGTCGTATTAAGTGAAAAAATGTCCAGAACAAAATTTTTGGCATTTTTCTATATCAAAATTGTTCGGGTCAGATTTCTGCAATAACCCGTGGCACTCAAACGGTTAAAACACATGTACACACACAAATGCAAAACCACTTCACGCTCTTGAACATCATATTAGCACCCTAAGGATTTGGACATTCCATGGTGGGCGTTATACTCGGTGTTAGGGAGAACTGTCGAGGGGTGAGGAGTACTCCGATATACTGATCATGTTGCCGCCCACCCTTCCGTAGAATTAATACACAAAAATATAGAACCTTGACGAGTCGATTAATTGTAAGGAAAATTGAATAGTAGGTTGCTAGTCGACGAGTTAGTGAGTTGCAATGAAAGCAGCCTTTAAAGATAAACCACCTCGAGCAAAATAATTTCTTCGAATTGTTGAGAAATTCTGTATGTTCAATCAAAGTCTCAGAAGGTTAATTCGGCGTGTGACAACATTTAGCTACAATAGGTTACAGTTTCTATCTGTACAATAGCACAAGAAAACAATGTGAAGATGCGAGGGGGGAGGTTTGTGTATAGTTGGAAATAAGAGGATAACTACATAGAAAATTAAGATATAAGGATGTTGAAGTTTGAAAACGTAGAACCACTTTCTATCCTGAGATTCATTATTCAACGCAACTCGAGCAACCTACAAGCTTAAGCTATGTATTATACGGGACCACCGGCAAGACTCCATATAAATGCTCCGGAACGTTACTCTTCCCTGTCGCTCCTCATCCTGTCTGCGGTTGGGGTTGCCGTGTCGCGTGTCAGTGTGTCTTAAACAAAGCCTGTATAAACCTGTGCCTCCCATAGATGGAGACGTTTGTTGCTGACAGTACGATTGCTTCACACATAAGTCCACCCAACTTCGTGCTCCTGTTACCTTCGTTAATGACTTTCCTTTCAAATAAACAGCACTGTCAGTGTTTGAAAATATATCCCCTGTCTGAGTGAAATTAGTTTGTTGCGCTTCTGTAATTAATAGATGGAGATGTTGATGTAGTTATTATTTGAATTAATTAGACAATATTAAACCCGTTACTCGACATACAGAATTTATTATGTCCGACTTTTGGACCTTTTAAATTCACACCATTTTGTCTTTCTGCTGTGTAAATCTTTCTAGCTGAATGTGCCCAAATGTTACGAAGTTCAGATCTAGTGTAACATGCTTTTACACTAGATGTATGAAGGAAATGTCTATTTTGCAATTCTACTTTATTCTGTATATTGACAACTTTCTTAACTCTCGCTTCGTGTCTCTTCTCTCTCACGTTCAGACAACAAGTAGGTGTTCCTCGGTAGGTTTCTTTTTTTGAAGCTTCTACCGACGTTTCCGAATAACCCGGCTCCGGTTATTGTTCCAGGGCCCGGTCATAAAAGTGTCCACGGGGCGTCGAACTCGGTCTGGTTCGACCGCGTAGGTCGCGTACTTGACTTTCCTTCCTTCCACCTGTTATATTTTATCCTTGTCTTACAAATATGTTACACTGTTCTTATTTTACGTTCGTTTTTTTTTTTGTTAAAATTTTTGCATTCTTTTCTATATTTTAGAAACGAACTTAATTAACATAGACAAAAGAATGTAAATTTATATGTATTTTAGAAAAGAAACTCGTAAGTGAATTCTGTTAGGCGTACTCTGTAGCCGGGTTTATGGCACTGTCTGAAGAGGTCATGGGTTGCAGGCACCGCGGTCGGTTTTGAATAAACAAAGGTGTCTATTGGGTTGCCTGTAACCCTAGGCGCGCTAGGACCAGACCTGCTATGAATTCGGACGAAATCGAAAGTTGCTCTAGACTTTTCGCTTCGTCGGTGGGCCACTTGAAGTTGACAAAGTCCAGACCTCCAGAGATTCCACAGGATTTTCACAGCCTTCCATCGAACACTTTCTCCGATTGTTGTACACTCCATTTTGAAATTAGCGCGCTAAGAGCGAAATGAAAGGAGGTTGGTGATTGGTGATTGAGAAATTCTGATAAACATACAAATTTGCAAAAGGGCGTGTGTAGCACTTGATTCGTTTTAAATTTCCGAAAAATTAAGTTTTTCTCAGCCGTCACAGTCACAGAAGACCCCTTAACCCATGATTTTTTTCTGACTATGCATTCAAGCCTGAGTCATTTGGTGTCTCAGTACTGTATCAGGTAACAGAAGTTAATCTGTTATAGATTAATTACATTTAGTAATTCTCAGTGTTGTAAATTAGAACAAAAGTTACGATTACTGTTAATTTTTCTTATTAATATAACTATTTTTGGGGTTAAGTGGTTAATGTTTGGTAAGGGTCCTATGATGCCTAGGTGTATATGTTTAAATCGTTTTGTTGGTATTAAAATTTCTTCTGGGATTGTTCCAGTGTGTCTTGATATTTTACTGCGTTAACAATAGATGCAGCTACTCAGCTTAGGATGTCTACTTGTTGACAGCCATACCACTTTCTTCGATATCATTTTTCTGGTAGCTCAACCACTATGATGGGCTAGATTATGGTAACAGTTAACTTTTCTTCTTAAGCTTCCCGGAACATCAGATCTACTACGTAATATTGCATGTCACGTCGCAATAAATTTCTTCTGTGCTAATGTCAATAGGTTGTCTGCTTATTATTAATGATGTTCTTCCTTCCAGTAGCTTTTCGAACTTTGAATCATTACTCTACTCTTCTGTTAGCTCTTCTACAGTATAGCATGTTTCATTATAAATCAAAGCTTTGATGTACCTTTTTGAAAGAGTAGCATGCTGCAATTGAGCTGAACAGTCCATCGGTCTATGCGTCTCTATATAGTTTAAAGGAATTTGATGAAAATTGGAAGGTTAGGATGAACCATTTAGAAGTAAACGTGGAATAATTTGATACTGAAAATCCATCGACTGGCGTACTCCTCTGCTCTTTGTGTACACAGAAAGAAACGAAAATTGCAATTTGTGTCAAGCAGCAAGCGTAGGCAATAAAAAATAGAGAGAGAGAAAAAGAAAATATAGGGGCAATGGAAAGAAGAGTTCACAGGATACGTTCGAGATATTTTTGCTTGCGGGTATTTTTCGATTCGAAACAGAATTTTTGACACGACTCGTGCACAAGAGACTGTCGAAGAGGTCGATCGAAGCCAGACAGCCTGAGAGTCAACTCTTCAGACTTCATAGCCACTCGAGTAAGCATCAGAGAGCACTGTAGTCGTAAAACGGATGAAATTCTTTTCAAGGTGGTGTATTGTCGAGAATGAATGACCTAAATTTGGATACTAAATCTGCCGAATACATTACTCGGATGTCTCTTCAATAAGTTATCGAATTTTTATCTATTTTACGGTGTGTATGATTTTATACATTTCTTTTAATTCCAATTCGATTGAAAATTTTTAAATTATATTACAGTAAACATTGGCTTAAACTTCTCAATCTAGTATGATTCGTTCCTTTTTTTTCTTATTTCCCTTTCTACTTTTGTATTTGAAATTGATTGATTGGCACTTTATTGACCAGAGACACCACTTTGCGCTTTAAAGGAACTAGTGCTATCCGCTGGCAACGTCAATTGACGTTCTAGAATCTAGATTCTAGACAAACTATCCTCATTCAAGTGTATAAATATGGAAACTGCATTCATTTCGGATTAACAGTTAAAAGGAGAGCTTGCGTTGCTCGTCAAAAAATACGTAGCGTATTAAAAAATACACGTTACGCAATTTTGTTTCGTGCTCTATATTTGAACAATCAACAAAATGTCTATCAAGGTCACAATAAGTCTGGAATAATTTAAATATTTCGCAATATTACGTTTACTGGTTGAAAAAAATGAAACTTAAATTTGAATTCTCCAAGATTGCAAACATTTGGATTTTTATGCTGTTTAATTTTCATTTTCTACTTCCTGCTTGGCTTCTTTGCATGAAAATCAGATAGTGGTATGCTTGCATAAAGTTGTGTATGTGGAATTGAATTCGTATCAGGGACAACACATACGCCGGTTACCAATATCGAACGTTGCCGACGTTATCTTGTGCTGCACCAACCTCCACTCTACCGTTGACTTTTTCGTCGAAATGCATTTCCAGTGATGGATGGTTCCGATAGTATAATAGTAGACTTCAGGAAAGTTTTGTTAGATGAGGGCAGGCAACGAGAAGATTGGCCAAATATGAGATGAAAAGGGGGAAAAAGTGAGGAAAAGGGAAAGCACCGATTTTATGACAAATATGAATATTTAAATGGTAAACGGATTAGACAATATTGCGACTTTTAGATTGATAAAAAAATATCACGAAAAATCTATCGATGCTTTATTTGCTAGAATTATGTTTGTTATTATGAAAACAGTATATTTTAGAATAAAAGATCGTATGTATAATTATTTTGCAGTTCTTTCAATCGATTTATTCTATATAAATATAGATAGAATTCTATATTTTTTTCTATTTTAAATGACTATTCTCGTATGCCTTACTTAGAATAATTCAGGCATAATGTTTCTTTAATTAAAAATATCAGATTCATTTCACGCGACGATATCAACTAATTTTTCTCATATAAGAAGGGGGGAATTGACTTGAAAGTCGGTTGACAAACAAGAGAAAATGATGAGAAGGGATTAAGATAGACGATTAAATAGACGGTTAAGCCGGGAAGATAATGAGTAAGACAGTAAAAGTAGAAAAGGGTTGGAACTTAAGCGAGGGGTGAAAAAATGATGTGGACATAAAAGAGGGCGAGAGAAATGGGAAGTAAGAAAGGTGAGAGAAAATGATGGACTTTAATAGAGATAGAAAGTGGAAAGAAGGATTTTTCGTTCACACAGCCAAGCGACAACATGAATCATTTTCCTTAAAGCTCCCTTTTGCACCGAGCAGTCTTCCGTTCCAAAAGCAATTTGCTCTGCCAAGCGTTGTGCCACGTATACCTCCGTAGATCCAACGAACCGGCAAAAAAAGGCTTTGGGCTCGTTAAGTCTCTCGGATGAGGTAAATTCGGGGTGCAAAGGGTAGGAGGAAAACAAGCCAGAATTCTCTTTCGAGCTAACCGCGAAACAGGGGTTCCAGTTTCCATTAGTCGTCTCGAGGTTGCGGACAGCGTTCCACTATATAGCTTTCTTTCGATTGAAACGATGATTTACAACGATCTAGCTAATCGCTTTCGAAACACACGCGAAGAAAACGTGCGAAGAAACGATAGAGGGAAAGAAAAGTTAATGGAAGATGTTGCAAACTTGACGTTTCTTAAATTTCTTTTCTTCAATCCTTTCGTTGCTGCACATTTTAGTACGTGACAAACGACAGACGTTCGTAAAAATTTACCGTTTTAAAAATTAGGACGCAAACACGCAAATAACAAATTAAAGAGTAAAATCGCGGTAACTGCAGAGTGCGAGAAAATATTCAAAGCGCCTATACGCGCCAAGGACACGGTGCGAGAAAATATTCAAAGCGCCTATACGCGCCAAGGACACGGTGCGAGAAAATATTCAAAGCGCCTATACGCGCCAAGGACACGGTGCGAGAAAATATTCAAAACGCCTATAGGCGTTGAAGTTAGAGTGCGAGAAAGTATTCAAAGCGCCTATAGGCTCGAAGGTCACAGTGTGAGAAAATATTCAGAACGCCTATAGACGCCTAGAGCACGGTGCGAGAAAATATTCAAAACGCCTATAGACGCCTAGAGCACCGTACGAGGACATTTGCAAAGTGTCTACAGTCGCTAACAGCAGTGAAAGGGTTAATATCGTATTCAGCTTGTAACATATGTGTAATTCTTGCAAAGAAACGTGTACAATCTTGTTACGTGTCTGACCTATTCCCGACTTGTCCTCAACTTATTCTTGATCGTACAGTAACGTCTGCAGAAGGTCGTTGTTGTTACTCCTGACGGTTGAAGGTAGAAATGTCGCGAGATAAGCTACAAGCTAATTGTAAAAACGAAATTATGAATACGATATATAGCGGTAAGTCTTACTCTGAGGTTCTATAGCACAGCTTCTGAACGCGGTTCGTTTCTATAGTGTAACGATGTGATGCATGCGCTTTCGTGGTCTGTGGGCTAACGAGGTCGGGGATGAGTCATGAAAGCGGCGGGACTGTGGCGTCCTTGGAAGAACCGAGGAACGTATCCGGCGTATTTAACATCCGAAAGAGCTCCGTAGTACCTACTCCACTCCTGCCGCGTTCAAAAGAGAATCTTAGTGCGCTGCTGAATTAATATATTGTCGCGACGTGACGTTAAGTTCGCTCTTCTAGCTTCTCTACCTTCCTCTGGTGTTAATTTCTTGTTAATTAACGACTACCATTCGAGGGCCATCGTGTCTCATTTTCCCTTCGGCGAAAAATTTCTGAGGTTCTTTTTCTTTGTAATTATAATACATCGACAGGCAATTGTAAGTTATCGCGTAGCTTCTCGGATCTTATCAAATTTATGGAATTTATCGACAAGAATTACCGATTCTTGTGCAGACAGATCTAATTAAAAATACAAAGTTGTAATTTTCATTTCAGCGCAGTTTTCAAGCTGTCTCCTCTTATTACCTCCAAATATAAATCTAGGTATGAAAGTTTTTTGTATTTAAAATTTGTTCCGTCTGCGGTTAGAGTTTGCTTTCAAAAAGATTTCGAAGAAATATTATACGACACAAAAAACAATTCTGATTGGTCCACTAACAATAGAATAATTTAAGGTGAACTTTCTTTGCTTCGGAGTTTTCTAAGAAACTTTCAGATATATGGTTATGAACTATATCGGTAAAAAATTAATTAACGAAATTATAATATAAATTAACGAAATTATGTTGAACGGGTCATAAGAGAGTAATTACCGGTGATAGTAGCAGGATGGATATTCTTGAAAATATAACAGTCTACCACTGTGCAATTATAGAGATTGCTTTGTGGGACAGAATTACGGAGGATTCTTGGAATATTCGAAGGCGACGGCACCTAAGGGGACATACATATGTATATAGCTGTTTACAATTAGACAGTCTGAGGATCATCCTGATTCTATTAAGATGGCGGCCCTACTGGGCTTATGCTCCTTCATCCAGCTTTGAAGCATGCGTATACTCTATTTACTATGCAGAGTAGCTGGTGGAGGTGATAGATATCCTAGACGATCTATTTCTGAATTTGTACTGTAGGTGGAATATTATAAGTGTGTTCATTAAAGGTTGTTACTAATTACTTCACATCGCAACTTGCATTCTACTAGTTATTAAATGTTATTGCTTATAAAAAAAAATTATTAATTCATGATATGTACTTACACATCAAGTTATTCTTATACTTGGGTTGCAAGTGTTTAACAAAGCGTCTACAGTACATCATTGTGCATTGCAAGTTATAATGTTAGCAACCCTAAGTTTTTATCATTCAAATTAGTCGAAATGAGGTAAATTGCTATTAATCTCCTCAAGATCAATTCCAAATCCGCAAAGAATTAGTAGCAGATTCAATATCGGTGTAAATTGATAAGTGATCTCAAACTTTTGGTCAGTAGTGTATATCAATAATATGTAACCTGTAAGTGGTACATTCGACGATTTTCTTTGATACTTGATTTTTCAAAATTGCTACGCACTACGATGAAAATTATCATTCGTATTGTACAATGTCGCTACAGAACACCAAGCATTATGTTTAAGCATACACAGGTTTTTATTGTTTCAACATAAGTCTTAATTTTATACGACACGTTGAATTATGATTGACGCATTTACCAAAAATTTCTCCAGTGTTTATGTTCCCCGGGATATAGGATGGACTTGAAGAGGTAAATTGGAGAAGTTCGGTCTGTTAGATTTCACTTCACATCCATTTCCCTGGAAGCCACTTACCCCAAATGATACAAAATGATGGGCAATTATTTACTACAACTAGCCGAAATAGTGAAAACTGGTAACAGCCGGTCTAATTTCATGCCAGAGTAACTCGCGCCGCGGTCGCCAGCCATTGGATAGAATGATCTGCAGGAGACAAGCTGATTTCTACTACTCCATAACTGTCCCTACAGCCTTCCATTCATTTTATCGGAACCACGGACACCGAACTTTAAGCGCTACGCTAAACGTTCGAAATTCTCGGTTGTCCTTAACCATTTGCTGATGGAGAACTACATATATTGAGATACTGATTTTTTATAACTAGGTCACTGTTCTAATTTTTCTTTAAGTTAAATCATTTCAAAATTCTATTTCTTTGAAATGTAAGTATGAGTTTATGGCAAAGACAACTATTTTGATTGCTTAAAAATGTGTGAGTTATTGGTTGCGTTCATAGTGTTTCATGAACGCATGTATGAGTTTATCGTCCTAAAAGGTTTAAATTAATAAAATGATCTAATGCAGGATACAACAGAAATTACTCGGGATACATTTACTTCAAATTTGTTATATATGTATAATGATATTCCGAGTGAATTATCCATTGGAAGCGCTCATTTTTCTGTTAGCCTTCGAAGATAGGAGAAGAAGGATGCTGAAGTTTGAACACTTTGTGAAACTCATTAACTCTTGTAAATTTGAATCTTAATTGAAGTCTATAAATTATTCGTCCTTTTTAGAAAATGTAAATTATTGCGAACCAAGATTGCAGAATTTAACAATTACGCACTCACTTTAATTGTGATACGTAATATCTATTGAAACCTTTGAAACGTTGTTATCTCATATGATAAATATTCACAGTCTGGAATTTAGATAATGCATGTCAATTTTTTTCTTATTATAAATTAATTACACCAGATTCCGGTCTGGAATGCGGCAGCTTTTGTGCCAGCGTTGATAATGCGCGTCGGTCGGTCACATCAAAAGTCGATATGCGATGGTCGACTATACTTGGAATTCTTCGTTGAACGCATACGTTGCGTGTGTGTGTTTGCCTCGCAGAGATTACGAATTGGTGACACTTTTCGGTTTCGGGTGGGCAGCGAAAGTCTCAATGAGTATAGCAATGTAAAATATAACACGTGGCTTATATTTTGTTCTACTCGTTTACACATTAATCGATTATGGTTTTCTTCGTAGCCATAGCTCGACAAGATGACATTTTTAATTAAAATTTTTTTATAATTAGTTAATTTTAATTAACTTGCATTTTTCATTAAAAGCTTTTCGTTCTAAACATTTTCTAAAAATGAAACAAAGTGAACGACTGTTTATCTGACATTTCTGTATAACAGTTTCATGTTACACCCGATGAACATCGTAGAAATGTAATTTTGCGATTGTTCGTACACTTTATAGACGTGGATATTTCAGTTGATAAAATCAGATACGAAACAACGACTTTAGGAAGATTCGTTCCATTGTGAGTAACGACCTCAATTAATATACACACATACAGAACGAAAACAAGAGTCGTTGATATCTTCCGTTAATTGTGTCGATCCGCTGCAATAGATTTGGTATCTCATCGGGTGAAATTCTAGAGCATGGGGTCAATCGGTATAACCTTGTAAGAATTAACGCGATGGTTGGTGTATTGTATAGCGTAACCTCGGTTAGGCGATACAATTCAGGGGTAGCAACCATTCAGAATGCGAGGTTTGGGGAAGGTTTTGGATGCTTCGCTTTGCATACTAAGCTCCGTAATATCCTTTGTATTATGCCCAACCCTCCTCGTTCCCTTGTACGTGTCCACTCTCATAAACACCAACGGCGAATCTACATACGGATCCAGTATGTGTTACAATCGTGCGTCTGGTTATCATAATTTGCATCTCACGTGGTAATGAGTTAGTTAAGATTTATCATTATGAAAGGATATAAAATAATGGGCAGGGAGCTACGAGAATAGCAGCCTCTTATCGTTTTGTAAATGCAGTGTTCTCCCTTTGGTTTTTCAAACAGTTTACTTTATGCAGAAAATCTGGTTCCTTTCGTAAATTTTATGGAAATTCTGTTTTTCTCACCTTGGTAATGTGAAAGTGACATTTGGTAAACTTTGGTTGTTATTTTAGTCTCCATTTTTATTTAACCCTCGGTTGTCACTTTGGGTTTGATCAGCTGAGCAATTGAAAAACTGGGAGGACGAAGCTCCAGATTGGGCTTAGGTGGTGCCTTGTCCTGAGGGAAGTATGCTTTGGGTTTTGGAACGACAGTAGTTTCTTTGAAGACAATTTTGTATACTGTTGTTGCTTGATGTTCTGCAACGGCAAATCTGGTGCAACGCTTATGCTCTTCTAATCGTGTACTCAAGCTCCTCCCAGTTTCTCCAATGTAGATTTAGTAGATTAAACACCTGCCGGTGACAGTTGTGGTTTCGAATCCTTGGGAAAAGTGAGCATTTACCAAAGTTTGGTTTTTGTGTTGAAGATGGTTCTGATATTGTGCTTTCTTAATATTCTGCTAATGCGGTCAGTTGTCCTGTGTATGCAAGGTAGGAAGATTGTGTTGATAAACCTGTTTTCGTTTGAATTATGTTGTCTGTCCCTGGGGTGTGTGATTCTGTCTATTTTTGTTTTGAAGAAGCCGTTTTGTTATAGTGTGAATTTGATGTGTTTGAATTCCTGGAGCAGGTGTTCTTTTTCACTGATGGTGATTGCTCGGTATACTAGGGAGCTAATCCTCGAGTTTTTCTGGGATGTATGGTGGTGAGAAGAGGCGTGTAGATATCGGGTTAGTATGCGTTGGTTTACGGTATACCTGGTATTTCCTTGTGACCAACACGTATAGTAACGGTATAATATTGTTAGTTTCAATTTCCATAGTGAACTGTATGTCAGGGTGAAGGTAATTTATGAACTTTGCACTCTATCTCGTTGGAGGAGGATGTAGGGTACGAAGCTTGTCCAACGCCTCGTCCTTTCGCACCCTGGCGGACAGGAATCGGTTATAAAGGTCCGGTGATAGAGACCGGTCAACGCCCTGGCTCTCTATCATTGTAGTATCGAAGGATGTAGAGTAACGACGTCCGGTCAGCGCCCAGCTTCGGCGTACTCTGCGGGAATCGGAATAAAACGAGGCTTAGTCGCCGCCCAGTCACCTTGTCTGGAACGGTTAGCACCAACGATAGTAGCGAGGCCCAGTCTTCTCGTTTGGATTGATTAGGATCAAGAATGATAGCGAGGCCCAGTCACCTCGTGTCGCCGCCCAGTCACCTTGTCTGGAACGGTTAGCACCAACGATAGTAGCGAGGCCCAGTCTTCTTCTCGTTTGGATTGATTAGGATCAAGAATGATAGCGAGGCCCAGTCACCTCGTTTGGAACGGTTAGCACCAACGATAATAGCGAGGCCCAGTCAAGGCCCAGTTATCTCGTTTGAAATAA
This sequence comes from Habropoda laboriosa, assembly GCF_001263275.1. NCBI lineage: Eukaryota > Metazoa > Arthropoda > Insecta > Hymenoptera > Apidae > Habropoda > Habropoda laboriosa. The sequence goes on along the minus strand of NW_017100328.1, from coordinate 8,168 downwards.
TTGGGATCAAGAATGATAGCGAGGCCCAGTCAAGGCCTAGTCATCTCGTTTGGGATGATTAGGACCAAGAATGATAGCGAGGCCCAGTTAAGGCCCAGCTTCTCTATCGCTATAGTGTCAGAGGATGCAAAAGAACGATGTCCGGTTAACATCCAGCCACCTCGTTTGAAACGGTTAGTGTCGAGAATGATAGCGAGACCCAGTCACCTCGTTTTACATGGTTAGGTTCGAGAACGATAGCGGGGTCCGGTCAATGCCCAGCCAAATTGTATCATCCGACGGTAGCAAATCCAATCAAAAAGAGATCGGTCATGGCAAGCACGAGGCCCGATCAACTCCCAGCTCTCCCTCGTACCGTCGAGGAGATAGACTATGCTTTACAGTTCGAATAACCTGATTCCCTGGAGCCCGGTCAATGCCCAGCCCCTTCAAGGTTTCAAGTTAAAAAAAAAAAAAGTTACTGAACGTGCTAGTCTGTGTGCGCATGATACACCGGTAACTTTACCCGATGGAACAATTTACTCCAATGCTTTAATTCGTTTTCTATTAAAGACTTCTACAAAGTTCTAGCCCAGGATGTTTTATATTCGTGGGATTTGTTGTGCAGAAAATAACCAATAAAATAGTCGTTACATTATTCATTTTGTTTCGCGCAGTACGCGAAACCAAAGCTGCTTGTGTTAGGAACTTTCTATTTTAGAATATTTAATACATAAACTAACTTTTGAATTCAGTTTCTACGGAGTAAAACATTTACCTATATACAGCGATATAGAATTTTTAACAAT
>NW_017100328.1:0-6045 GCF_001263275.1 Habropoda laboriosa | reverse complement strand
TTTTTAAAATACGAACGATTAATACAAGCTTAAGTATGAAATTTTTAAAATAAACATTAATTTATACGATAAAGCTACGAAATGTAAAAATAAAAGTTACAATTTTTTAAACTTAACAGCGTGAACTCAGGTTAACAGTTTTTCTCCCGACAAAATAACAGTTCTTTATTCTTTACTTTTTCTTACAAAAGCTTTTCTCACACTTGTACAACACACGCTCTGTTTCGTTCCTTGCATTCATCTCTTTCCCCATTCATTTTCGTGCTTGCATCACGGCTCTAATCGCACACTCCCTCTCATTTTTTTACTTTTACTCTCTCCTTTACCGATGTCGTCACCCAATCCTTATCATGCTACCGCAAACATTTATTCGCTCTACGCTCGTTTACGCTATTTTTCACTCAAACTCGCGAAATTCGCCACGGTAAAGATTGAATTTCTAACCATTTTCATACTAACTTGAAATTTCACAATTTTAAATACAATTAAAGCCATTTAAAAGGGGAAAGAGCATTCTTTTTAAATATATACAAGAAAACATTTATTATTAATATAAATAGCAATATTTAATGTTAGAAATTTAATTTCAATTTTGACATCGTTCTACCTCGTAGACATATCTGACAAAAATAGTGGAAAATTTCTTAAAGTTTCGGAAAAGTTGGTATAGTCTGTGGAACCGATATAGCGAGGTCGTAAAATCCGTCAGGCGTCAAAGTACACGTAATCCGAGCGGTAAAACGGCAATTCGAGGAAGATAAGGAGCTTGAGCGTCGCTCAGGGTCGTTCGATGTCAACTCGGAATTGCTTCTTCAATTACAATACATTTGAAAAATTCGTCTACGCCTTAATCGTTCACAGCTATAGGTTAATTTTCATTCAATAGGAGAACTACACACTATTGAGAACAAGGCGACGGATGCTTAATACCGTATAGCTTAACCTTAATTCGGTCTTCGGGTCTTTTTCGACCCGTCGCCCTACTATTTTTTTAATAACTTTTGCTGTTGTCAAGTTTATGCTCCCTTAATATCGTATTAAAAGTTTATTGTTTTTAAAATTGTTACACATGAGTTGCTTGGGTCTTTTTTGACCCAAAGACCTTATGTGTACAGTCGAAGGGAAGAACGCGTTAGGATTTAACGAAAGATTGTAAGTAGAAATTTTAAATATCAATTTACAAATGATGTACGGTCCTGGGTGCGGTTATATCAATCGTAGTATTCAATGCTTTAATTTACGACTTCGTTATAATATCGCTTCCACCAACTGTACTTACTTAACGCGTATACAAGATTTCATTTTACTTATAGAGTTTCGCCAATGAATTTGCTATTTTCTGCTTCCTCTATGAAATTATTATTTTGGTTTATCGTATAGAAGGTATAGTAAACTAGATAAATATAATTTTTCGTTTTTTTAGTAAATCGCGTAGAATACCGATATTAGTAAATTTCGTAACATCATTGCGTAACCCCTATGGCGCAAATGTTCTCATTTTACAATACCGCTAAATTACGAATAAAGAATGTGATGAGAGGTAATTGAATGCTGTTTAAGGTCGAATTTTACTAGATTAGAGGTAAATTTAAGGCCGAAAAGTGGTAAATTTTTAAATTCTGGAATAACAAATTCATTAGCCAAACTCCATAAGAAGTCAAATGAAATGCTGTACACACGCTGAGCAATTATCATTTCATAGCGATTTTAGAAAATTAGGGATACAATGTATTTGTAACATTTATCTTGTAGTCTGTACTGGCGAATTTTTGTGAAAAAAAAAAATATTACGCTGTATAAAAAACATTTACACACATTTTGAAAATTATCAAATGTCAACAAAGTCAGATATAGTAATAACCATATAAATGTATTAAAAAGTTTTCATTCATTTTATTTCGTCCGGTGTGTTTACTTTTTTCCATGTTTCCATCACGTGCGTACGTTATTAAGTAAAATTTTATTCATTTGAACAGTTGGTATTAAAACATGTCCAATGTTCGTTGATTCGCGTTATTTCTCCACTTTTACGATGCTAACAAGGGGTAGTAAATAATTTCTATAGCAATTAGCTTACTTTATCCACCTGGCGTTCAATCGTCGATTATGAACGACTATGAAATATTTATTATGCCCACATTTATCGCGTCATCCTGGATCTGTGCACTACTACACCGTAATTCCACTTAAACGACAGTTTAGTGGGAAATATCTAAAATTGGCGATCCACGGTTACAATGGCCAATGTCTCCTGACTATATCACCGCAAACGTTGTGTCGTACTATTCAAGATGCGTGAGATTCACGAACCAATTAGCAGAATAATCTTGCCGTTGGGGTTGGTTGGGGTTACGTGCTAGCAAATCTGACCATCTCATCCTGCTTTCTGGTGATAAACTTCAACAGAATAACAGTGTGCCGAGGAAGTAACGTATCAATTTTCATTTTCATTCTCTGCACTTGTTCCATTAATCAAATTATCAAATTTATCAGCACTACTGTCCTTCGATTCATTTATCTGATGACTTTGAAACCTAAAAAAAGGACCTTAAATGAATTTCTCTTTTATCATTTTGTTCAGCTCTTCGAACAGTTAAAGTTCGCTTTAAGCAGCTTTTTTCATGTATTTACGACGGTGTAAATATTTAGGTGTACTCGTTTATGTGGTCTCACTCGGTATGTTGTCATACGTAGAATAACTGTACCTACGTAATATGGAACAGGGTATGGCAGCCAAAAGTCTTAGAACCTCCAATAATTCTTAGAACAGTTGTTAATACGTTCGTAACGATGAAATTCGCAAAACTTAAACATAATACCGGTCTCCGCGGAAATTAAGATGCTATATGCAGAAAATACAAAACCAGATTTGGATCATCCTCCCAATACTACAGCCAAGGAACTCTACTCATCTGATCAGCTTACAAGATTACAGAGAAAACATTTGATTGATTACTCGTGAAATCTTCGCAATTTCTGCAAAACATAAATAACACAATTACATTTAGGCAATTATCACTGACGTTTCTCCAATGGGATAAATTATTGTATTACAATATATTACATAGTTTTATGCTATTTATTGTTTATATAATAGATGGAAGTTGTAGCACAGAAAATTAAAAGAAAATCTTGGGACAAGGTTCGAAAAAAGAAGATATTTGAAAGATATCTGTTTATTTGTCTTTTTTATTTATATAAATATTCATTTTTCACAGTAAAAATAAAATTTTTCAAGATTTCTTTACAAATTTCCTAAGTGTTCCATATTAGGTACCATTTCTTCAACTCGACGCGTTCGACTTTTTCACATTTTTCACCATGACCTCAACACTTGAACTTTCGCACTGTTTAACCATTAACATTCGCAAATATCTATTAATTTTACCGTGTTTCAACGTTAGTTCCATTAGAAAAAGAAGCACGTCTCTGTGTTTAGCAAGCTTTTAATATCAGATGTTCCATTTTAGGTGCAGTTCCCCTGCACTACCGCTCTAAAGTTTAATCGCACCCGTTAAAATGCAGTAAAACCGAAACCGAAAGTAATTGTAAGGAAAAAAAAAACATGAATTAGGCGAGAGAATGATAAACTTCATTCTGTTCAGCTCGATGTAAAACCTCGAATTTGATAAACAAAATTGAAATTTCATCGACTTTGAGTTACATCGCAATTTTGCATCGCGCGATTAAACTTTTTCACCGATAGAGTGTGTATACATGTTTGCTATTTTTTTGGTCCAGAAGTATGACAAAATCGCGAACTCGAGAGTAACTTGTTCCTCTCACAACCGTTGTAAATTACGCCAGTAAAATATGAAAAGTTGAAGGTGGCGTATCGAATAAATTTGTACCGAAGTGCTGTTAGGGCAATCTATGAAGAAACGCGCGTACAAGCGAAGATAAGGTACGAGCTACATCTAGGTTACAAGTAGTTGCATTGAATTCATGCATATGTAAAAATATGTACATGCATTTATGTATGAGAAGTCTTATGTGTATTTGGTGTTACGGAAAATTCTTCGGGTATTTTTTTTTTTCAACTTGTATATCGATGTACGATTTGCAATATGGGGTTTCTTCTTTTTTATGGAAATGTTTTCCATGATTTTGTGCAAGCTTGTATTATTATCTTATCCTGTTACGAGAAAGTGATATAAGTTTCGAAGAGGTAGAGTTATCGACAAATTTTTGTATGTTTTCTAAGGAATTCTCTATTAATCTGAATAAATGATAACAATTGACAAGGAGAGATCACTGATTTCAACCATACTTTTTTTTGGGGCGAATCTAGAGTGAAAATATGGAGAATCTTGTTGAAACGTTTTGTCCAAGGATCATTATTAATAAAGATATTTACTGTTCAATTTTCAATAAACACCCTGTGTACCTAGTTGTTTGACCAAATTTTTAGAGCTGATAGCAGCAAAATAGTTAGGGTTGCAGGCGTCGTGATTCGAGGGTAGCGTGCTTAACTCCCATGCTGGGAATATTTTTTTCATTTTTTCCCCTTAGAACGCTATTTTGGTTAATAGTAATTGCGATTTATTGCTGCCATTATCATTCTCAAATGTTCACTGTAATATACCGTTTATTTAACGCGCATGGTGTAAGAAAGCTTGCTACCTTCCACGTTTCAGCGACCCATATTATTTACATAATATATTAGGTTAATAACAAGTGTGTAATATATTTATTTTTGTTGTGTAAATTATGTAAAATTGTGCTAGAAATTTTTTCGAACGAATAAAAGAAAATTCCTTCTTAGCGTACATTATTATTAACATTTATGAAAGTGTTAAATTTTGGTGTTTCACAGTGTCATTTACTACTCAATTGTTTTGCATACAGCAATGCTAAATAAATAAATAAGTAATGTAAAAGAGTATTCGATAGCTTTTCTTTTTAAATCCCCCTTTTATTTTATATTTCAGGAGTAACAATTTTCATTTTTTATTTCTACATGTACACACACATTCGTGAAAGGAGATCGAAACACGAAACTGTACGTAAGTCGTTACTTTTCAGAAATATTCTTGATACGTGAACAGGGTCTGAACATCTTGTTTTTATGTATATCTAAAAATTTACGCGCGGCTGACTAAGCATCGAGTTTTACTACTTGCCCGTATATATAGAGCGTTTGCTTTTTGTCGATCGTCAATAATTGGTGTTAACGATAGCAAAATCGAATGAAATTTAGAGCTCGACTTCACTGTGTCAATCGTTGTTAACCAATCAGCTTTAAATCCGTGTCTTTATCGATTCTAAAGTAAACTGTGTAACCAGTATTCGGAAAGAGGACTCAGAATCTTAAGAAAAATTGTCATCATCGGGGAGAAAAAAGGCCGTAGAATTCCTGACAGAAAATTCCATTTTTCTGGCGAAAATAAAACCACAATCGGAAGTATAATTTATGAATTTTACATAGAATAGTCGAAACATTAAGTAGTCGAAAATTATTAGTCGAAAAGACAGATTTTCCGTGGAAGATACGTGGTCTTCGTAGATCGTTGAAAAGCATCAGAGAGGAGTCAAATGGAAAAGAAGCAACAACATCGGAAAAATTTTGATCGGAAAGTCTAATATTATAAGTTGGAGTTTTAATTAATTCGTTTAACCAAGATATTAATTTAATAAAATCTGTTTAATATCGTGTTTGGACTCATTTTCATCAGGCGAAGTCTAAAAGACGAATGCTTTAGAGAGTTAGTCTGCAATTATTCAATGGCGATGTAATATGTGCATTAAATCGATTTAGTTTTTGATCTTTATTACAATAGAACGTGCTTGCTAATCGAATCTCAAGACGTTCCAGATTTTCCGTGAACAGTTTGTTTTTTAATTAACCCTCTGAAGACGACAGACTCATACACTCATCCATCACAAAACAATATGAACGTAACCAATAAACTTATACCCTTCTAAGCAATAAAAATAATTGTAGTGACCATGAATTCATGCACTATACAGTATATTCTCCATAAGTGTCAGACCGCAAGGAAGCTAAACCTGACACTCGTAGAGTCAGGGACTACGTTTTCGAGC
>NW_017100327.1:0-678 GCF_001263275.1 Habropoda laboriosa | reverse complement strand
TGCGGTAAACGACAAGAAGTTGGTGGACCGGTCAGATCATTCAACGTACCTGGCATATACGTTGTTCTCCAACCAGTCCAATGGGATTGGACCCGTCGGCGTTCGTGGTGTATACGCCGTTCTCCAAAGGATGTACAAGGTTTGGTAATTGTGAGGACAGTACGTACCGTAATGTCGGATATACCTCGAGCGGTTAAGATATATCCTTTGTGAGTCTAGCAATTCCGTTACTAATGATACGAGGAGATGGTTAATTGTATATAGGCTAAGCAATTCTACAACAACTATATTCTAATAATATTCAATTGTGGTTACAATAAGATTACAATGATTAAATATGAATTACAATGGTTGATTCTTGGCTGAGCAAGAATCTTCCTTCTCGACTTTCCACGGTGAGTACGCGGGGACGTCGAAGACAAGTATGTCTAGTTGACACTTACGAATTTGGTATAATACTGGGTTGCTCGAAAGGGAATTGAGTCCGATCTTGCTCGTGTCGAACGATGAAAATACAGATACTGTGCTACTTTAACGTTCAGGGTAACTCTGAACTGTGACTGCCCCTGAGCCCCGAAAATCATTCCCTTATATACTCCAAAATTTGTATTATTAGGTGGTGGGGGCCCTAATTTTCCCATGAGACCGAAGTGCGTTCGTTTACTTTATCTCAAGGGG
>NW_017100326.1:87904-95997 GCF_001263275.1 Habropoda laboriosa | reverse complement strand
TAAATTTGCGCCGACTAGCTGGTACTCCCAGCCGAAAAATCTGCCGACCGCAAAGGGTTAATCTATATCTCACATAAACATCCTCCTACTAAATTCCAACCTTATCTCATATAAACATCCTCTGATCGACTTCACTCCAATATCTCATATAAACATCCGCCGACCAACTTCTAATAAACAATCTTACGCCACCTTCGCCACAACAACCAGATAACTGTAAGCATGCCCCGCACCACCAAGTAATCTGTATAAAAGAGGCGATAGAATCAGCAGTTCAGGTACAGACATAGTTCAGACATAGTTCAGATACATAGTCAGTTACTCAGTCAGAGTACAGCGACGGGTCGCCGCCAGCCGGCACGACCGCGTGTCGTCAGCCGTATCTGATATACGACTGACTCCGGAGTCCTCCTAAATCATACGACAGTATATATAATCAATAGTGAGTAATCATCTTGTAATACAAATATATGCAGAATATATTATATTGTCATATAACCACATATCCACATGACTGATTATTACACACGCTCCTACACCTCGATGAGATCATAAAGAGTGCTTAGCGCATTCACGCCTCGCCATAGTACGGCGATATAGATAACGAGTACATCGCGCATCCACGACTCGTTACGGCGACATAGAGTCAGTGCGCGATCATCATAGGCGACATCAACGTGGGAACGTTCAAGGCAGTATTTCAGGACCCAGTCAGACGCGGACGTACGCAACGCGTGGACTAAAGGTTGCTCAATCTTATGTTCTGGGCCGAGATCCGTGGCTTAGCACTATCAGATGTCGTAGACCACATCCCGGGACGTAACAAATGGTGACAGCGGTGGGATCGAAGCAATCACTGTAATATTGCCAAGAGCGCTACGTGACGTCAGCAGGAGCAGCACCAAGCGCACCTGAACAACGAGTGCGCCTATTTCGTCTCGAGATAGACGGAGCCATCGCATTATTCTATATAACATGGAAAAGGATGCGAAAATCGATATTGGAAGTGAGAGCAAGACGATCACTTCCGCGAAGAAGAAACGGCCTGGCCGAGGTTCGCGCAAGCGAACTACTGAAGCCTACCGTGAGAAGGTCGGGATGAAGCAGCTGGCGGAAAGGAACAACAAGATCTTTGAGAAGTACGGACTACTTGACGCGGATGCAGCTGAACTGGAGAAATCACTCACCAATATGTCGCTGACTGTCCAGTCGTACGCCGTCCCTCTTACCGTTTCCACCCGCGGTGTTGGTTTTTCCGCTGCGTTGGAGTATTCTAGGATGATAACGACCTGGAATCTTCAGGCGATTGTTGAGATCTGTACGGTCTATCAGTACTATCGCGTTTGCCTCTATCTCGCTTATTTTCGCGTGTACGAAGTGCGCTTCAGTCAAGCTGAAATGCAGTCTTATCCTCTTCGGAATGACTTGTACTTCAGCGAGGAAGTCCGGCAGGTTATGTCGGCCGTTTCGCAAGTCCCGGTATTGACCTCGACGGTGCTAGGTGCGACTGCGCGCGCATCAACCGAGCCGGGCGGGAGACATCGCTTCTCCCACCCCGCACGCAAATCGAAATGCCACGAGAGCATCAGACGACTGATCAGTCCTACGAGAACTACCGCAGTTAAAACATGTATCCGAGCAGACATTGTATTTAGCTGAATCATGAGCTATCCTTGCGAGCCTTACATAGTGAAACCAACGAACGAAATTACATCTATACATAGACTGCTTGTCCATGGGGAGGAAGAGGGAAGTGATGAAGACAGTGACGAAGTCAAAGGTGTAAGAAGGCGAAAAATCCGCATAATAGATAGTGAATCGGAAAGCGACAATGATTGTGTAGAAGAGATGGAACCTTTTGAATGCACAATGTGCACCGAATCAGAAGAACTACCAACAAGAATACCATTTGTATCCGGCGAAAGGCACGTAGGACCGCACGTACCATCACACATAAAAGAACCCATAGATTTCTTTAAGCTATTTTTCACGGAGGAATTAGTTACTGAAATAGTACAGGAAACTAATAATTACGCTGCAAAGAAGCTAGAAGGGAATACATTATCGTCTCATTCAATAAGTCACTCAATAAGTCCCCGGTCTGACACATATATGGCAACATTGTTGACAGACCCACGTGATTTCCGGGTAGTATTAACCTTCAAACAGTACGTGTCAAAATTTCATGGCATTCTGACCGTTAGTTTAGAGGTTACAGTCGTTTTAGTGACCCCAGTTTTGTAATTTTCAAGACAATGGATAGAAAGGAATTTCGTGTGTTGATTAAACACTGTTTTTTGATGGGGAAAAATACTGTTGGAGCCAAACAGTGGTTTGATAAGCATTATGGGGACTCTGCACAAGGGAAATCAACTATTATTGACTGGTATGCTGAATTTAAACGCGGTCGTACAAGCACCAATGATGCTGAACGCTCTGGTCGCCCAAAATCGGCAGTTGTTCCGGAAAACATAAAAAATGTCCACAAAATAGTTTTAAAAGACCGTAAAATGAAGTTGTGTGAGATAGCTGACACCTTGAAGATATCAGAAGGTAGTGTCTTTACAATTTTACATGAAAATTTGGGCATGCGCAAGTTGCTTTCGAAGTGGGTGCCGCGTTTGCTCACACCGGACCAGAAACAACAACGCGTCGACGATTCAGAGCGCTGTTTGGAGCTGTTCAAGCGAAATAAAAAGGATTTCTTGCGTCGGTATGTGACAATGGATGAAACATGGATCCACCACTACACGCCTAAATCAAAAAGATCGTCAGCTGAGTGGACAGCAGCCGGTGAAAATCGTCCAAAGCGACCAAAAACACAAAAGGCGGCTGGCAAGATTATGGCATCCGTATTTTGGGACGCGCATGGAATTTTGTTCATCGACTATCTTGAGAAAGGCAAAACTATCAATAGTGAATATTACATGGCATTATTGGATCGATTGAGTGCAGAAATCAAGAAAAAACGGCCCCACATGCAAAAGAAAAAAGTGCTGTTTCACCAGGACAATGCCCCGTGTCACAAGTCGATGAAAACAATGGTTAAATTGGATGAATTACGCTTTGAATTGCTTCCCCACCCACCGTACTCTCCAGATTTGGCCCCCAGCGACTACTGGCTTTTTGCAGACATGGAAAAGATTCTCCAGGGAAAGAAATTTGGCTCAAATGAAGAAGCGATTGCCGAAACTGAGGCTTATTTTGAGAGCAAAGATAAATCGTTTTACATAAAGGGCATCGAAAAGTTAGAGGAGCGTTGGAATGAATGTATCACTCTTGAAGGAGAGTATGTTGATGAATAAAGTGGAATTTCTAAAAAAAAAATTGTTTTTCTTAGTTAGACCGGAGACTTATTGAGTGATGATTATATGGCGATCTTGGTACGATGTGACCATAAGCGAATTCTGGGCATTTATTGCAGTAATCATATATATGGGGACGATGCCGTTGGCAAACTTACAGGAATATTGGTCCAGAAATAATGTTAGCTACATTCCATTTTACTCTGACACATTCACCAGAGACCGATTTAGTCAAATTTTCTGGAGACTTCATCTGAAGACAATACCCTCACAAAATACAAACCCAAGAGTCCGTTTGCAGTTAGTGTGTTGCTTCCTCGATTATATAAATGCAAGATTCTTGAATTATTTTGTACCCGGAGAGCAGATTTGTGTGGATAAGTCGATTGTCAAATTCAAAGGTCGAATTTCATTCATTACATACAATCCGATGAAACCTACAAAATGGGGTATTCGGGTTTATACGCTGGCAGATTCCAATACCGGCTTCATTTGCGGCATTCTACCATATTATGGATCTCTAACAGCAGAGACTTTGATAAGACTTGACCTGCCGGTTTCAACCAGAATTCCGCTGCACCAGTATAAAATGCTGCTGGATAAAATTCCCGGTGCTCAGGAACATCACATGTTCACGGACCAATACTATACTAGGTATATATTGGCGGAAGAATTATACAAACAAAAGTGCCACTTGACTGGGACAATCATGACAATGTGACGTCGGCTACACCCACGACTGAATTAGCGATAAGACATATTGCGACGTCGAGTATACCGACGATTGAATTAGCGATAAGACATATATAATAATTAGTCATAAGCACACTCCGACTCCACTCCAAAACATAACCGAACATTCCAATCCTATCTCCCATAAACATCCGTCCGAACCAACTCCTTATCTTCCCATAAACATCCTTGGCCCAAACCAAATTCCACTCCTATCTTATCTCCAGCCTAAACAAAACCACATCAATAACATTCACACGCCACCCTTTATTCCCTCGATTCCCGCACCTATAAAACAATAGTATAAAAGAAGCGACAACCGATCAAAGATTCAGTCTGTAGTCTGTAGACTGCAATCCGCAGTCGCAGTCTGTAGTACACAGTCACAAGGCGAGAGACCCAGAGTCTCCGTCTCCGTCAAGTAGAATCCATCCGAGGACCTACTCTGGCCATCGCGTTCCGAAATCGTTCCATTCCCGAGTTTTACTATATCTAGCGTTAATTAATCTAAGTTCCATATATCTGTAATCATTCTTACGTTAATACATATATCTCGTATATCTACTTCCAGTATATTTAATTCAATATCCAATTCATAACTCTAGTGCATTACGACACTCTTCTTACAATAAGTTGCGGCGGTGCTGCCTTAGCTGCACGGCGACCATTGTTAAGAGAGCATCGAGAGTAAGATCTTAGACGGAGGCGCTGACTTAGCTGCGCGGTCTAAGTTATTACGCGACAAGCACATCAGAGTTAATGTCGCGTACGCGACGCGCCGGTTTCAAGTACCAACTGCGTAAAATAGTGCGCGAATATCACCGACCAGCATCTCAGGGACGCTGGCCTCTCGGAGTCGAAACAACTCCCATCCTCGATCAAGGACTCCAACGGAACGGAATCACGTGGAGGTTGATTCCCCTGGACTTGGATCGACAATAAGCGGATTCTACGCGCCCAGACCATCATCGCAGTCCCACCATCAGACACAGACGTACGCGCTGTGTGGAAGGCGAAGATTGTTCCTTGTGCCGTTCGGTCGAGATAACGATAGAAATATCGTTGCATTCCTTAACCGGAATCCCGGACGTAACAAATTGGTGGCAGCGGTGGAATTGCGATCGCTGCGATAAGAAGTCTGCCGCAACGCATCCGCTTCCCCGAGAACAGGCAGAGTGACGTCACCCTCACTCTCTTCGAGCGCCGCACGTGCATCAGATGTGACGTCGGACGACGACGCTGGACGTCGAGTAACGACGTTGGAGTAGAGATAAGATAGAAGTAAGGAACGTGTAACAGTAACACTAAGTCACGATGTATAAACGATACAGCGAAATGTATAAACATAATATCGACCGACGTTCTTCGAAACGTCGCAGTAAGAGATAAGATAGCGTTAACGAATATGTAAACACAACCAATGTAATCATACTCTTAAGGTATCACATAACACTAGCCTTAAGAACCGCGACAGACATAAACAATCGATACCGAGAAGACATTCCAAAGACGTCAAACAGACCAACGCCATAACAAGATAAGACGACAGACAACAAAGGAAAGACGCAATAGCGGCTGTATAAAAGGCCCCAGCCAACAGCCAGCAACGATTAGTTTAGCTTAGTCCAGTGCAGACAACACAGAGCATAGTCGCTCCGTACAGTTCGGCACAGTCGCCGACACCGTTAAGACGTACAGGCAGATCCGCTCTGACCTTCCGTCTTAACCATACACGACAAACGTTACAACCGACGAATATTATAACCGACTTTATTATAACCAAGTAGTGTAGAGTACATATACAGAATATACATATATATATAGTTATTACAACAAGAGTACAATCATTAAGTCTTTGACTCCCATTCACCGCGTAAACGCGTCAATCAACGAGAAAGAGAAGCTATCGCCAGAGAAGCAATCGCTGCAGATAACGAGCAGCCTAACGCCGAAGACGACATCGCCGCAACGACAGGAGAGATAAGGAGATACCAAGGCACAGAAATTCCCGAGCAGACGCAGACGTTACGTACTGCGTGGCACAAAACAGAGTTGAACTACGTTGGATCAGATAACAAGGTAAAGCCGCGAATGCTGGTTTCTGACCTCGATCCGCGACGTAACAAAATTGGTGGCAGCGGTGGGATAACTCAATCCCTGTGCCATATCTAATCTCTCGCAGATAAATAAACGGTCGGCGAACGCAACGTTCAGCCGCCTTATCTGATTTATGCGCCGCATTCCTTCGGTCGCCGCTTTCTCACGCGCCGAGTCCCCACTCGCGCAGTACCCCCACTCCACGCGCGCTCCCAATGCCGCGCGTGCTCCGACAGAACGGTCAGTCTCACGCGGCACTCCGTACCGACAACACGTTCACAGTGTCTCACGATAAAACTGTACAAGTTCCAGTACGCGAACCACAACCGCGTCTCAGTTCGCGAAAATCTCATAACGCAGAACGTTTCCACCGAAAAATATTCCCCGACGAACCGGCAACCGCCGAATCACACGTATGGGACGGACGTGGGAAGAAACCGCGCAGGTAATAGAAAGAAATAATAAATTCATCCTCAAGGGTGACGTTACGGAAACACGCGCGCCGGAAGGCCAGCACGTTAACCGTGACAGAATCCGAGATCACGCAATCAGACTAGGTTTACTTAGTTTTGCGTTCCCCAATTACAATTTTCAACGTTCGACAGACGGACTTTAACGAGTGCAGACGAATCGCGTCGAACCATTCTCCATCGCAAGCGCTTAAAAACAGCGTTGAACAGACGTCGCAGATATGCGCAGTAACTCTGACGTAGTATCTCGCGAGAGTTCTGGCGTGAAGAGGGTGAGTATCAGCGCTTAGCAAACGCCTCTCGCACCGTTACCGACTCTTAACGAATTTTTAGAAAAATAAACGACGCAGCCGCCGTGGCGGACGAAAAGTGCAAGAACGACGACAAAAAGCGATCAACAGGGAATTGGAAGCAGCAAACGCGCAGTATCTTGCGTATGAGGCAGCGCCAGTCCCTGAAGACCAGCAAAACACGCCGACGATAGAAATTATTGATTTGTGCGATGATTCTGACTGCGACACAGTCAAAATTCCGCGACCGCCAACACCAATCGAGGTGCTTGACACGCGTACCGCGCTTAGCGTATACAACCACGACAGCATTCCCGACGAGATATTGTTGTCATTCGTGAAAAATTTTTCAAACGGTGTACCAAACGAAGTACCACAGGACATCGCCTGGTGGTGTACCTTTATGTACGAGAACCAATAAACGGAAAAAGGAATTTTCATATCATTCGTAAGTAAGTAAACTTAATTACAAACCATGGACACCCGATCTAGAAAAACCCCAGAAACGTCGAATCCCGAAATCATATCACAACTCCGCAATCAAATGGCGGAACGCGAAAAACGCATTACGGAAGAGTATCGCAGACTCGAAACAGAACGTAGAGAATTTGAAACCACGCGTCGTGAACGCGACGACGCACTCGCGGCAATGCAAGCCATGCGCGAGGAATATAAAACGATCCTCGATCGTCCGACGTTACCCGCACACGTCGAATCTCCGGAACCTTGCCCGGAATCGTTTAATTTTACCATGAAGGAAGCTCTCGCGACAATCCCCACATTCGATGGCACGGATTCGTCCATACTTAGCTTCACGCGAGCGTGCAGACGAGCACGAGACTTAATTCCTCCGAACGCAGAAATAACGTTAACACGACTAATTTCGAAGACGAGCGCCATAATACGGTATCAGAACTTTGCAGCCGTCTCAAAGATATTTTCGGCCCGCAGAGAACGGTAGATCACTACCGCGGCGAAATGGCAAATATATTCATGAAAAAAGATGAACACGTCATCGACTTTATAAGCCGCACGAAAGACATTCGCGACGCAATCATAGACTGTGACCGTCGCTCGCCTAATATTCCGGATATAGATACCCTAACGGTAGACTGTTTCATCCGAGGTGTTATACCGAAAATACGAACCGAGCTTCGTCACCTTCGTACCAGCCCGCCTACACGCGTTTTCAACGAAGC
>NW_017100326.1:51897-84275 GCF_001263275.1 Habropoda laboriosa | reverse complement strand
ACGGTATCAGAACTTTGCAGCCGTCTCAAAGATATTTTCGGCCCGCAAAGAACGGTAGATCACTACCGCGGCGAAATGGCAAATATATTCATGAAAAAAGATGAACACGTCATCGACTTTATAAGCCGCACGAAAGACATTCGCGACGCAATCATAGACTGCGCCCGTCGCTCGCCTAATATTCCGGATATAGATACCCTAACGGTAGACTGTTTCATCCGAGGTGTTATACCGAAAATACGAACCGAGCTTCGTCACCTTCGTACCAGCCCGCCTACACGCGTTTTCAACGAAGCTATCGAGCTATTTAACACTAGGTTTACGGGACCCGTCAATTTGACGGATTTCAAACTTTGAAATGAAATACCCAAAAAACCATAGCATTAATCTTAACCACTATGCATCGTAAATTTATAATTTCATTAAAAGAATTTATACACATAATTATTATTTTCCTAAGCTTTATAAATTTTGAAATTTGTATGTGGTATACCTATCTCTACGAAACCCGTCAAATTGACGGGTTAGCTGAATATGTAAACAAACCTTATATATTTGCTTCGTTTGTAAAATTATTCCTCTAATAGTAAATATAAGAGTGAAAGAAAAGTCTAAGGTGCCCCAACTCATTATCTCAATAGCGCCTCGATAATGTGACATAAAGCGAATTGTATGGCCCGGGTGTCATGTTACTTCGCATTGAACGAAATCGCTTATCAGAGTAATCCTCGCGTCATTCGAAACTCAAAGCATGCAACAGACTAAATGTCGTATTGAAAAGATTATCGGTTGATGTGTTAGTGCACACATAACAACGCACACAAGCAATTTTCACAGCCGGCGATAGCCGACGTTAGGCTGCGGTATGCTTTGAGTTTCGTATGCCGCGAAGATCGATCTGTAACGATCTCCAAAGATATCTCTAAGGCACGAGACGATCTTCAGTATAGTTGCTGCAGTGACAGTGGTAAGAACATTTTTCGAAGACAGTGTGCAAAAGTTTCGGTTATTGTAGTTTCCGCTTATTGTAGGTATTTACAATAGGGTAATTGAATTTGGGCACAGTATTTTTTTACTTTCGCCGATCACCCTTTTCTAGCAATCATGAGTAAAAACAGGAGATATAGTAAGAAATTGACCAAAATTATCAACATCAATGACGATTGTTCTGAGGGTACCTCCGAAGAAGATCAATATGAATTATGTGAAAGTGAAGATTACAGTGAATATTCTGAATCCACTGAAACTGGAGAAATGGAAGGATCTTCGGATAGTGAAGAGGAAAACTTCTTCAAAATGCGTCGTAACAAGAAAAGGATGCGAATTATTTCTAGTTCTGACACCGAGGATGAGAGGACGAGTATTCCAAGTACATCCCGAGATGTAATGGAAGAAATTGAAATTGCAGCTGACGGGACAGAGTGGGTGAAACTGAAAGCAGGAAAATCTAGGGGTAGGCCGCCCGCTCATTTTATATTCAAGGATATCGCAGGGCCTACTGGTTACGCAAAAAGAAATATTATGTCGGGTTGTGTAACTAGTGCTTTTGAATTGATAATTGACACTCACATTATGAAACACATAAAAGACTGCACCGAAACCGAGGCACGTCGAATTTTGAAAAAAGACTGGACAATCACAGTTTCTGAATTACGTAGTTTTCTAGCAATACTATATGCCCGGGGCGCGTATGAAGCAAGAGCATTGAAAGCATCTTATCTATGGTCGAAAAAATGGGGACCTCCTTTCTTCCGAGACACAATGCGCAGAGATAGATTTATAGAAATTCTGAGATTTATACGCTTTGACAAAAGAAGCCAACGATCCGAAAGGTTACAAACAGATAAATTTGCGCTGATATCTGAACCATGGAACAGATTTATAAGTAATAGCCAGGCTTGTTATAAGCCACATCAAAATATCACAGTAGATGAACAGTTATTTCCAACGAAAGCCCGTTGCAGATTTACGCAATATATGCCAAATAAGCCTCATAAATTTGGCATTAAGTTTTGGTTAGCAGTTGACGTTCAATCAAAATATATTTTGAATGCTTTCCCTTATATGGGGAAAGATGAAACTCGATGCTCAAATTCGTTGGGCCAATTTGTAACATTAAAATTAGCCGAACCATATTTACAACAAGGTAGAAATATAACGACAGACAATTTCTTTACAAGCATCCCGCTAGCTAAAAAATTGCTTGCACTAAAGACAACCTTGGTTGGGACCATCCGGTCGAACAAAAGAGAACTTCCAAAACCAGCGAAAGAAACAAAGGACAAGATGACGTTGTTTTCTTCAAATTTATATAAATCAGAAGACTGCACGCTTACTGTGTATAAAAGTAAACCTAAAGTAAAAGTCCTCCTTCTAAGCACCAAACATAGAAATATACAAATAGAAGACAATAGTAAATGTGTTCCAGAAACTATTACTTTTTATAATAAAACAAAGTTTGGTGTCGATGTCGCGGACCAGATGGCACGCAAATATAGTGTGAAAGCGGGGTGTTTTCGATGGCCCCTTCAAGTTTTTTATAATATTTTAGATTTGGCAGCGATAAACGCGTGGATATTATATAAAGAGTGTACCGGATCGAAAATATCCAGAAAGGAGTTTGTATTTTGTTTAGCCGAGGAATTAGCTGGAGAAAACAAGGAAAACGTTCATCAAAGTTCAGACGTTTCAGTTCTGTCACCTTCAACGTCAGGAGTCCGAAGAAGTTGCCAAGTGGGCTATTGTAATAAAAATAAAAGCAGTAATTGCTGTATGTATTGCAAAAAGATCGTATGCGGAAAATGCACGAGCGAAATTCAGTACATTTGTAAAAAATGTGCTCGATAAAAATGATTACCCTGTACCGTCTATATTATTGTTAACATTTACGTGATAACTTAAAAAAAAAGGTTTCTACTTAATAATAATTTATTTATACGTGAGGCCTTATATTGTTCAACTCAGACTTAGTTTCAATAAATTGATTTTTTAAAGTAAATACGTATTTTCATCTACCCGTCAATTTGACGGGTGCTCGTACAGATAGGTATATAAGAAACGTCCGTAAACCTAGTGTTAAAGAACTAGAACGCGACAATAAGCGTTACGGTCGCGCACAAGAACCGAAACACGTACAATTTTCCCCACGCGAAAGGACGCCGGAAAGAAGTGTATACACACCACCCCCGTCCCGCGATACTTGGCGATCGCCGTCGCCGAGACGCTATTATCGCGATGAACCGCGATCCGCGAAACCCGAGCCAGCGCAGCTCTCCTATCGAAAAACATACGAGCCGCCTCGCCGCGAATACAACGCATACGAACCGCCTCGCCGCGAATGTAAAACATACGAACCTCCTCGTCGCGAATACCGCGAAACTTCATATAATAACGATCGCGAAACCAAACGCAACGAAACACAAAGATTTTGCACCTATTGTAAAATCTCCGGCCACGACGTACATGAATGCCGCAAACGAACGCAAAGTACCCGGTCGCCCCCCCCCCGCCTCTCACGAGCCACGGACGGGAGGACAAGACAACCAAGGTTCGAGCGGTAGAATTAAGAAAACAAAAATCCGAAACGTCGACATAGAAAGGTGGTACACACCGCTTGTTCTACTCGACGCTCCAGAATTTCGCAAGTCGACCCCATTTATGGTTGACACCGGCGCCGAGCCGAATTTACTAAAAATACGCGCGCTGAAACCAGATACGCGCATCGATAGAAACGACAAATTGAGCATTCGTGGTGTAACTCGCGAAAGGGTCCTTACCTTGGGATCTACACACATCACGATACACGGTGAAACTCTCAAGTTTCACGTAGTTAGCGATTCCTTTCCTATTAATGTAGACGGAATCTTAGGATCGGCATTTTTACATAAAAAAGCAACAATATCATACGATAAGAGCCACGTAGTATGGAACGGTATCACAATTCCTTTCTACAATCCACGCGAAGTACGTGTCGAAGGAAGGACCGTGACCTGCATACCCGTAGAAACGACCGGCCCCAATACCGGATACGTGCCTCGAATCACTTTAGCGCCAAACGTCACGACACTGGATTGCCTCGTAAAACAACGCCACGGTATAGCTTACCTGAAATGCGTTAATACGTCTTCCGAAGCCGTCACGTTCACCACTCCATCCGTTAAAATAAGGGAAGTCGACAAAATTTACGAAATCCCCAGGATCGAGAGTAAACCTCGCGTAAACGCGAAAATAAACACAGTTCAAACGCGAACTCCTACGGAAAGAATCAACGAAATATTAAAGATAATAAATACAAAGCACCTCAATGAGGAAGAACTCGCGCACACGCGAGAACTTATATCGTCCAACTACGATATTTTTCATTTGCCTGGCGACCTTCTAAGCAAGACAGACGTCGTGCACGCAAACAAACTCCGGAAAACACGTGCCGCTATCACGCATCGCATAACCGCACGTGACATCCCCCAAAACCCCATCGAGAAGAAGTATAAAATCGCAAGCGAAGCGCGAATCAAGCAGTCAACAGCAAGGAACTACAGCATTAACATGCATTCTTTCGCCGTGTTCTGCCTATTGGTAACCCAAGCATTAGCTCTCATCGGCTACGATTGTGGAGGTCCCACACTCAACTCGCTCTCAACGATTGATCCAGTAACCTGCGACATAGAGGACAGCGTTATAAACACAAAGAACACCGATATCCAACTGCTACAGCTAGCAGACTTCAACGATGTACCCGTAATACAGTGTCACATCGAGATAGATCGGACAATATACTACTGTGGCATGCATTCACATGTATCCGTAGTACACAACGGCAGACACCAATACGTTCAAAACACACCCCGAGAGGCGTGTCAACTACTTCACTCAACCGGATCTACGCTCATTACGCAGACAACACAGATAACCGGAATCCAGCCGAATACGACGACTACGCAATGGACTCACCCTGGCCGGAAAAATCGGACCAGAGGGAGAATGCAATGGAGCAGCGTACGCCGACCCATTTGGCACTTGGACAAACGTGGTAGTTCAAGCAGTAATAAAAATCACACTGAAGGCTTACACAGCCTCCGTGAAGCTGGAAAACAACCAGTTGATACTACAATCAGGCCAAACGGCAGCCTGTGGTTACACTCTCATAAGAACAGAGCACCCGAAACTCCTCATACTAGAAATAGCAGCTAGCGGAAGATTCAAAACCACATCATCGATACCCGTCAACAACCTCGACATCCTCACGTATGTCAATTCAAAGTTAATCTACGTCGAAAAACACATAAAAACGCAGATCAAAAATCTCTACCGAGATCTCGTGAAACAACGATGCATAATAGAAAACCAAGTTATAAGAAACGCACTGACCATGATACACATTGCACCAGAGGAAGTTGCAACAGCGATAACGAAAGAACCGGGATACCTAGCCATCCCAGCAGGCGAAGTTATCCATATCATAAAATGTATACCAGTAACCTGCCAAGTCAGAAAAACAACGGATTGTTACGACGAACTACCCGTAACATACGACAACAAGTCGTACTACCTCTTACCAAAGAGCCGACTTCTAACTACTTCGGGCACTCGAAGAGAATGTAACAACATCATTCCCCCGATGTACAAAATACACGGAACATGGTACCGAGCATTACCAAACCTGGTAATCAGTATACCACCACTTCCACTTCAACCAATAACACACTCCGAATGGAACTATATAAATCCAGGAAACATCGCAGATGGTGGAATTTACTCCACGCACGACTTAACAAGGCTCAGAGAACACATCATGTTCCCTATCGAAAAGGCAGCTATAGTTAATTCATTAGCACAAGGTGTGTCCGGAAGACAGTACGACCAGGACAACATACAGATCCCAAACCTCATCACGGAAACGAGCCTACAGAAGATAGCGAAGTCAGCCGCCGAACGACTCTGGTCCGGATTCACAACCTTCGGATCAATCAGCGCAGGCATCTTCGGAGTATACGTGGCCATCAAAATGGTCCAGATAATCGTCAACACGATTCTCAACGGCAACGCACTCTACACGGTGTTTGGATGGAGCATCCGACTCCTAGGAGCAGTTTGGAGCACCCTCACGCACTTCTGCATATTCCGCAAACAAAGGAAAGAAGAACAAGTGAATAAAGGTGAAACCGCGATAGAATGCATGCAACTCCCCCCACAGAACGTTACAAACGACTATTATCCCCCTAGAGACACTAACGAACCGTGCGAAACAAACGAAATTAATTGGGACACATTATACCCTGAATTTCCATCACGATAAAACAGACCCTTCGTGGAACAATTTTCTCTCCCGATAAAATTGTTTTCCCGGGGAGGGAGGTGTGACGTCGGACGACGACGTTGGACGTCGAGTAACGACGTTGGAGTAGAGATAAGATAGAAGTAAGGAACGTGTAACAATAACACTAAGTCACGATGTATAAACGATACAGCGACCGACGTTCTTCGCAACGTCGTAGTTAGAGATAAGAACATATAAACATAATATCGACCGACGTTCTTCGAAACGTCGCAGTAAAAATGTATAAACATAATATCGACCGACGTTCTTCGAAACGTCGCAGTAAGAGATAAGATAGCGTTAACGAATATGTAAACACAACCAATGTAATCATACTCTTAAGGTATCACATAACACTAGCCTTAAGAACCGCGACAGACATAAACAATCGATACCGAGAAGACATTCCAAAGACGTCAAACAGACCAACGCCATAACAAGATAAGACGACAGACAACAAAGGAAAGACGCAATAGCGGCTGTATAAAAGGCCCCAGCCAACAGCCAGCAACGATTAGTTTAGCTTAGTCCAGTGCAGACAACACAGAGCATAGTCGCTCCGTACAGTTCGGCACAGTCGCCGACACCGTTAAGACGTACAGGCAGATCCGCTCTGACCTTCCGTCTTAACCATACACGACAAACGTTACAACCGACGAATATTATAACCGACTTTATTATAACCAAGTAGTGTAGAGTACATATACAGAATATACATATATATATAGTTATTACAACAAGAGTACAATCATTAAGTCTTTGACTCCCATTCACCGCGTAAACGCGTCAATCAACGAGAAGGAGAAGCTATCGCCAGAGAAACCATCGCTGCAGATAACGAGCAGACTAACGCCGAAGACGACATCGCCGCAACGACAGGAGAGATAAGGAGATACCAAGGCACAGAAATTCCCGAGCAGACGCAGACGTTACGTACTGCGTGGCACAAAACAGAGTTGAACTACGTTGGATCAGATAACAAGGTAAAAGCCGCGAATGCTCGCTTCTGACCTCGATCCGCGACGTAACACAGGTAAGGCCAGAGCGGTAACATCATCCTCCCACCACTCCAGCGCTGCGCGCGCTTCAACCGAGCCAAGTAGGGTTATCTCCTCCCCACTCCACACGCACTCCCGATGCCGTGGGAGCACCCGCAGAACGCGCAGTCTTACGCGACAAGTCACCACGATAACACGAGCGAAAGTATTCGTGCTGCAGTTCTCCGTGCATCTTCGGTGTGGGAAACCCAATCGCGACGTAGCTCACAGAAGTCTCGAAGTGCCTCTAAATATTGCGCGCCCCAAGGCGAACGACTGACAGAAAGGGCAGAAAGACTTCTTTTTAGACTTTTTCCCGACGCTCCGGTAACTGTGCGATCATCTGAATCGAGCGCCAAAGGGCGAACGTGGAAAGAGATTTCGCAGGAGATCGAAGCGCAATTTAAATTCAATCCCAAGGGTGAATCATGAAAGACGTGCGCCCTAAGGCCGATACGTCAATCACGACAAACCCGCATCAGGTATAAATCCTCATATCATTCATTTCTCTTGCGAACTTATTTACAACATTCTATTTCTCACACCAGGATCGCAGGGATCCTCCTATTAAAAAGCAGAAGCAAAGACGAGGCTGTCGCGCGGGCAAAAGCTTCAAGTCCCGGGAAAAAGCGTGTAACCGAGCAACGATTACAGCTAGTGCCTTATTCCTACATACAACCACCTGAAGTGACCACCAATCAGAAAGAGACGGAAGTGATCGATCTGACACTATCAGATGGCGAGGAAACAGTGATCCTCCCACCATCAGAAATCGAAGTTCTTGACACCTCACGTGCTATACAGGTGTTCAACCACGAGGAGATACCCGACGAGGTGCTGATAGCTTATCTACGAGGGCAATACTCGGTTCGAATACCAATAAATTCTCCGACAAGATGACTACACGCTCGAAGACAGAAGCAGCAGCCATGCAGCAGGCCCTCGCCGAAAAGGACCTCCTGATCATGCAAAAACAAATTGAAAGCAGGGAGAAACGCGTCCGCGACGAGGCGCGCGTGGTCGAACAGAGACGACGCGAACTCGAGGCCAACAACCAAAACCACAAACAACTACGCGCCGAAATAGAACAGTTACGCGCAGAAATCTCAGAACAAAGGAGATCCTCCACAAGAAGCACACTTCCGCCTCCCTCAGAACCGCGTGCTCACGCAAATTTATCCGACGAGCCCGTCTCCTATATCATACGGGAAGCAGTCACGTCCATTCCCGTCTCCGACGGTTCTAATATAACCGTCTTGCAATTTTCACGCGCATGCAAGCGCGCTTCAGACCTCGTACCTGCACACCTTGGGAGGTCTCTCGCCAAGCTGGCAATCACCCGACTCAAGGGTAGGGCTTACACAGCCGTGTAAGATGAAGCCTGCGAGCCCGTAACCGAATTATGCAATAGGCTGAAGGACATATTCGGCCCCCAGCACACCGTGAATCACTACCGCGGTACACTGGTAAACACCTACATGAAAAGTGGCGAACACATCCTCGACTACATTAGTCGAATAAAAGATTTACGCGAAGCAATAATATACTGCAACCGCCAGGGCGCGAACCTAGTCGAAATCGACTCCCTGACGGTAACCAGCTTCATAAACGGTCTCACCCCGGATATCCGGCCAGAACTTCGCGCGATGCGGTCGGCCGCCCTCAACACCGTCTTCGACGAAGCGGCCCAAGTCTACAATCAACGAGAGGTAGACAAGACACGATACGGAAAGCCGCAGGCAGAACGGCGGAAGGTCCAGTTTTACGAAAGCAACCGAGTCGAAGCAACGGCCCGCACGTCATACTAGCCACCGCAAAGACCCGCATCTCCATACAGAAGAACGGAGCAACCGCCTCTGCCTTGGAGACAGATGCCGCCACAACGAGACTCCTCGCCTGCACCACCAACGAGACCCATCCGCGATGTTCCAAGAACAACAGAACCTCCGCGCCGATTCGCCACGCCAGCAAGATTCTGCAATTATTGCAGAATCCCGGGACACGACATCCACGAATGTAGAAAAAGGATGTATAATAACGCCCAGCGGCCGAGAAACGAGCCCCTCCTCCCGGCGAGACAGGACTCGAAGAGGGAGGAGGCGCCAAAAAGGGTCCAGACCGTGAATCAGGAAAGCGAGAACGCACATCGCAAACGTAAAACTACAAGATGATAACCACGTCCCGTACGTAATCATCCCAACGCCTCAGTTTAAGGAGGCAACCCGGTTGATGGTAGACTCCGGCTCTCAACCAAATCTCATCAAGGCATCTGCCTTGCACCACGGCGTAAGCATCGACAAGCAGCACATCTTACGCATCTCCGGAGTCACGAATGGATCCACAACCACCCTCGGCGCCGTCAGCGTGAACCTATTGGACTACGACATCGTATTCCACGTGGTCCCCGACACATTCCCCATTGAAACGGATGGAATCCTCGGGACGAGTTTCATGTGCCTGGGAGACATCGCCGACTACACGCAGGCGCGCATTGAGTGGAAAGGTAGGACCATTCCATTCTCTAACGTCGAAGTAACCACGATCCCGGCTCGAACCGTTTCGAGCATCTCAATTCGGGTCACCGGACCCAAATATGGCTACGCTCCGAGGGTGGACCTTGCGCCCGGCGTCCATACTTTCGACTGCCTCGTGCGCTACAGGCACGGCAAGGCGGTTATGCGTTGCGTTAACACCACTTCGTCAGACGTTACCTTAACCATGCCCTCCATGGAGTTGGAAGAGGTCCTGACGTTGTTTACGACTTCGCCAAATCTAAAATCTAATTCCAAATCAACTGCCCCCTTGACCAACATGGATTCAAGGGAGGACCAATCTCAAAATCTCAATTCCAAATCTACTGCCCCCTTGATCAACATGGATTCAAGGGAGGACCAATCTCAAAATCTCAATTTCAAATCCTTTGCAATCTCGACCAAACTTCCCGCTGAAAGAATCTCCGAAATCATGGGCATAATTAGCCATACTCATTTGAACAGCGAGGAGCTTGACCACGTAAAAGAGCTAGTAAGCAGTAACTACGACCTCTTCCATCTCCCCGGGGACATGCTGGGAAAAACCGATGTGGTAACCCACACAATTCCAACGTCTGACGATGTGCCAACGCACGTCAAACAATATCGATATCCACCGATCCACAAGGCGGAAATCAATACCCAAATGAAAGAGCTATTGGACAATAAAATAGTCCAACCGTCAAACTCTCCGTACAATTCCCCCTTGTGGATCGTTCCCAAGAAACCGGACGAATCCGGCAACAAGCGATGGCGAATGGTCATCGACTATCGCGCTCTGAACCTGAAAATCCATTTCGGATGTATACCCCTTGCCAAGCATCCTCGAGATCTTAGATTAGCTTGGAAGCGCCAAGTATTTTAGCGCATTCGACTTGGCAAGCGGATTCCACCAGATCGGAATGGAGAAGGCCGATGCTGAGAAGACCGCCTTCTCGACACCTTATGGACACTACGAGTTCTGCCGCATGCCTTTCGGTCTCAAAAATGCACCGGCCACTTTCCAACGGCTCATGGACAATGTCCTGAGCGGTCTTCAAGGCAACGAACTTTTCGTATATTTAGACGACATCGTCATTTACGCGAGATCCCTTTCGGAGCATCGCTCCAAATTTAACAAGCTCGCAGAACGTCTGCGCCGCGCAAACCTAAAACTGCAACCGTCCAAATGCGGATTCCTGCATCGCGAAGTCGCATATTTGGGACACATAATCGGCGAAACAGGAGTAAGACCGTCTTCCGAGAAGGTAATTGCAGTAAAAGAGTTCCCAACACCTAAACATGCAAAAAACGTTCGCGAATTCCTCGGCCTGGCAGGATACTACAGGCGGGTTATCGACAAATTCTCGCAGATTTCCAAACCCCTCACGAGTCTCCTACGCAAGGACGCCAAGTTCGTGTGGGGTCCCGATCAGCAACGCTCCTTCGACACGCTAAGCACAGCCCTTTGTTCCGAGCCTATCTTACAATACCTAGACTTCTCGAAATCATTTAATATCACAACCGACACTTCGGGTTACGCCCTAGGAGCAGTGCTCAGCCAAGGAGAACCCGGTTGCAACAAACCAATCGCATACGCGACGCGACTTCTCCACGGCGCCGAACTCAATTATTCGACAATAGAAAAAGAATGTTTAGCGATCGTCAACGCAGTCCAACACTTCAGACCATACGTATACGGTCATCAGTTTACACTGATAACTGATCACCGACCGTTGGTGTGGATGAATTCTGTGAAGGATCCCTCCTCGCGTCTGCTCCGTTGGCGATTAAAACTCGCCGAATACGACTACAAAATACGAGGGTAGTCCCAGAAGTACCCGACCTGACGTATAGATGGCGGTTGTTTTTTGAAAAAAATGACTATCGTAGAAAATACCAACCTTATAAAGCTTAAGTTTGAAGTTTGACGACGCTACGTTGTTCAGTATTTGTCTGGCAGCCATCAATAGTGAACGCTCTCGGTGAATTTGTAAACATGGAAAAAATTGGTCATCGTTATGTGATACAATACTTTCATTTGAAAGGCCTCAGTCCAACAGATATCAAAGCGCAGTTAGATTCTACTCTGGGGGAGTCTGCTCCTTCGTTTACAACAGTAAGATATTGGGTGGCAGAGTTTAAACGAGGCCGTACGAGCTGCCAAGACGAACGTCGCAGTGGTCGACCAAATGAGGTGACCACGCCAGAAATGGTGAAGAAAATCCACAAAATGGTATTGGATGACCGTCGACTGAAAGTGCGCGAGCTAGCAGACATGGTAGGCATTTCAAAAAGTGCTGTACATCGCATATTGACTGAAAATTTGGACATGACAAAGCTGTGCGCAAGATGAGTGCCGCGTTTGCTCACAGCCGAACAAAAACAGCGACGTGAGGATGTTTCAATCGAGTGTTTGACGAAGTTTCACAGCAATAAAGCAGAGTTTTTGCGTCGATACATAACCATGGATGAAACATGGGTCCATCACTTGACACCTGAGACAAAGGAACAGTCAAAACAATGGACTGAAAGGGGAGAATCGGCTCCAAAGAAGGCGAAGACAGTTCCATCTGCAGGCAAGATCATGGCGTCAGTTTTTTGGGATGCGCGTGGGATAATTTTCATTGATTATCTTCAAAAAGGAAGAACAATCAACGGCGAGTATTATGCGAACTTATTGCAGCGTTTGAGTGATGAAATCAAGAAAAAACGGCGAAAAAGAAAATTTTGTTTCATCAAGACAATGCACCAGTTCACACATCCGTTATCGCGATGGCCAAAATCAATGAGTTAAAGTTCGAATTGCTTCTTCACGCACCCTATTCGCCAGATTTAGCCCCCTCGGATTATTTTCTGTTTCC
Source organism: Habropoda laboriosa (assembly GCF_001263275.1). Classification (NCBI taxonomy): domain Eukaryota; kingdom Metazoa; phylum Arthropoda; class Insecta; order Hymenoptera; family Apidae; genus Habropoda; species Habropoda laboriosa. The sequence goes on along the minus strand of NW_017100326.1, from coordinate 71,548 downwards.
AAACTTGAAAAAATGGCTCGGTGGTAAAAGATTTGCCAAATATGAAGAGGTGGGACAGATACGAGGGTAGTCCCAGAAGTACCCGACCTGACGTATAGATGGCGGTTGTTTTTTGGAAAAAAAATGACTATCTTAGAAAATACCAACTTTATAAAGCTTAAGTTTGAAGTTTGACGACGCTACGTTGTTCAGTATTTGTCTGGCAGCCATCAACAGTGAACGCTCTCGGTGAATTTGTAAACATGGAAAAAATTGGTCATCGTTATGTGATACAATACTTTCATTTGAAAGGCCTCAGTCCAACCGATATCAAAGCGGAGTTAGATTCTACTCTGGGGGAGTCTGCTCCTTCGTTTACAACAGTAAAATATTGGGTGGCAGAGTTTAAACGAGGCCGTACGAGCTGCCAAGACGAACGTCGCAGTGGTCGACCAAATGAGGTGACCACGCCAGAAATGGTGAAGAAAATCCACAAAATGGTATTGGATGACCGTCGACTGAAAGTGCGCGAGCTAGCAGACATGGTAGGCATTTCAAAAAGTGCTGTACATCGCATATTGACTGAAAATTTGGACATGACAAAGCTGTGCGCAAGATAGGTGCCGCATTTGCTCACAGCCGAACAAAAACAGCGTCGTGAGGATGTTTCAATCGAGTGTTTGGCGAAGTTTCACAGCAATAAAGCAGAGTTTTTGCGTCGATACATAACCATGGATGAAACATGGGTCCATCACTTGAGACAAAGGAACAGTCAAAACAATGGACTGAAAGGGGAGAATCGGCTCCAAAGAAGGCGAAGACAGTTCCATCTGCAGGCAAGATCATGGCGTCAGTTTTTTGGGATGCGCGTGGGATAATTTTCATTGATTATCTTCAAAAAGGAAGAACAATCAACGGCGAGTATTATGCGAACTTATTGCAGCGTTTGAGTGATGAAATCAAGAAAAAACGGCGAAAAAGAAAATTTTGTTTCATCAAGACAATGCACCAGTTCACACATCCGTTATCGCGATGGCCAAAATCAATGAGTTAAAGTTCGAATTGCTTCTTCACGCACCCTATTCGCCAGATTTAGCCCCCTCGGATTATTTTCTGTTTCCAAACTTGAAAAAATGGCTCGGTGGTAAAAGATTTGCCAAATATGAAGAGGTGGGATCTGCGGTTGATGGCTATTTTGAGGAGCTCGACGATTCTTACTATAAACAGGGTATTGAAGCTATTGAACATCGCTGGGAAAAGTGTATCGAGCTAAAAGGAGACTATGTAGAGAAATAAAGATACTTTTCCCCAAATTTTTTGTGTTTTCTTTGTTAGGTCGGGTACTTCTGGGACTACCCTCGTAGTTTACAAAGCCGGCAGACATAACACAAACGCTGACGCGCTCTCACGAAACCCTATTCCAGTCCTACCAATAAGCTCCGACTCCTCCGGTATGGAATTATTCAACCTTTCGGCCTTCACAGACTCACCTCCCTCCCACCACACACCGCCTCCTCCAGACCCCCTCACACCGACACCGGCATGCAGTTCCTCAGAACCTAACGCATCACTTCAAAGCACATTTCCACCTGCATCCGACACCGACGACGACGCCGACGATACGCCATTATTCCAATCAGACTACGTAGACCCGCACGAAAGCCGCAGGACCACAGTTTACATACGCGACCGATTAACAATGAGAATAGATAATATTGCATGCTTCATCACACAGAACGGACAGCCACTCGACACCGGTTCCATAGAATTAGCTCAACAAAACAAACTCGGGCCAACAAAAGACCTAACATTCTGTCGCGCCAAATTAAATAAGAACGGTTCACACAACCCCATCCTCTTACCATGCAAATCAACTCCCACTCACACAGCCACACACGACGATGTCATTGAATGCCTTCGCTCACTGTACAACGTTGCGACAGAATTAAACCTCCAAACAATCAGCATCTCACGTTCCGCGATAGACGACGTCTCTTGGACAGAAATTTACGACGCGCTTATCGACTTGTTTGCAACAACACAGACTCAAATTTTCATTTATACAAACGAAATACAAATTCCTCCAACGGAGTTAAAACGCGACATCATCACTGAAAACCACGTATCCGCTTTCGGTGGACACAAAGGTATTACAAAACCCTACAAACGAATTCGCGAAAAATATTATTGGCCGACGCTCAAAACCGACGTTCAAAATTTCGTAACCTCGTACCCTAGCTGCCAGATACAGAAACTCCAACGCGTAAAGACCAGACAGCCCATAACTTTAACCGACACTCCAGGACAGGCATTCGACAAAGTCTCCCTGGATATCGTGGGTCCGCTCCCTACAACTCCCTCTGAAAACAGCTACATCCTGACAATCCAAGACCTCCTAACTAAGTACTCCCTGGCTATTCCTCTCCAAAACCCAAACGCCGTGAGCACGGCCGATGCGTTTGTTAACAAATTCATTTGCCGTTTCGGTACGCCGAAAGCCATTTTAACCGACCAGGGTTCCAATTTCATGAGTTCACTATTCCGAGTAATAGCTAAACGATTCCGCATAAATCACTGCAAAACGACTGCTTTCCATCCCCAGAGCAACGGGTCCATAGAACGATCCCATCACGTACTCACAGAATATTTAAAACACTATATTAAAAATAGTAACTGGGACGAATGGCTGGACTTAGCGATGTTTAGCTATAACACCAGCGTTCACGAGGCCATGAGATTCACCCCACACGAGCTGGTGTTCGGGCGCCTCGCACGTGTCCCATCATCCATCCCTCTTCCCGACGTCACCAACGACGAATCCTACAACTATTATCTCCACAATCTCCAAACAAAACTTATCGACGCCATAAACCAGGCCAGGAATAATTTGAATCAGGCCAAAGCAAAATCTAAATCCTATTACGATAGGAAGGTCAATCAGCAGCAATTCTCTCCGGGAGACGAGGTCTTCCTCCTGAAAGAGCCCCGAAAGGGAAAACTCGACGCCGAATATACCGGACCATTCGCCGTCCTTCAAAATTTAGATAATAACAACGTCCAAATTAGCTATAAGAACGGATCGCGTACTGTACACGCAAACAAACTTAAACGAGCGACGTCACATACCCCCTCCACGGTGTATCACTGCCGTCAAAGCCCACATCATTCCCCTTCCCATATTCGGCAAGACAACTATAAATCACCGAGCAGCACGAGGCAGAAACATTCTACAACCAGCACTCCAACAGCAACAATGGTTCCTTTTGCGCTAATACTCTGCGCCATCATCACCTCATAAACTACGCTCATCGGCCACGATTGCAGCGGCTCAACTCTCAATACTACAACATTCTCCATCATCGATCCAATCCCCTGCAGTTCAGAGGATTCCAGCATAAGCTATAAGCCAACCGACATCCAGCTTCTTCAACTGGCCGATTTCAACAACGCCCCAGTAATACAGTGTCATGTCGAGATTGATCGGACGATATATTACTGTGGCATGCACTCACACATCTCAGTCGTACATAATGGGCGACACCAGTACATCCAAACCACACCAAGAGAAGCTTGCCAATTATTACACACCACCGGATCAACTCTCATCACACAGGCAGCACAAATAACAGGCATCCGGCCCAACTCTACCACAACCCACTCACTCACATTGGCCGGAAACATTGGACCAGAAGGACGCTGCGATGGCTCAACGTACGGAAACCCATACGGAACCTGGACGAACGTCGTGGTTCAGGCATTGGTGAAGATCACACTTAAATCCTATACAACACCAGTAAGACTCTCCGACGACAAGATAATTCTCAAGTCAGGCCAACAATGCCGCTAGCAATCCGGCCATTGTCTGGACAACGAAGATGGCTTCACATACTGGGAAACAGCACCCCACGACTACTGCAAATTCCAGAACTATGACGTGCTATTCGACGGAAAAGCAACGAAAATCATACCAGAAGACCGAACCGACCCAACAGTTTACTCAGCCGTCACGGGAGACACTACATTCCCACTAGCAAGAACAGGCCAGCTCACGCTATGCGGCTACACATTAATCAAAACAGAACATCCGAAACTCTTCGTCCTAGAGGTCGCAGCTGCCGGAAGGTTCAAGGCTAAAAATTCAATTCCCATAAACAATTTGGACATTTTCACCTACGTAAACACCAAATTCGTTTACGTAGAAAAACATATCAAAACCCAAATAAAGAGCCTCTACCAAAATTTAATGAAGCAGCGTTGCGCGATGGAAAAGCAACTAATCCAGAACGCGCTTACACTAATTCATGTGGCCCCCCAGGACGTGGCCACCACCATCACCAAGGAACCAGGATACCTCGCTGTCCCCTCCGGAGAGGTACTCCACATCGTGAAATGCATTCCCGTCACATGTCAGACGAGGAGTACGGAAGAATGCTACAACGAACTTCCGGTACTATATAGAAATGAATCATATTTCCTCACACCAAAGAACAGAATACTCACACGACACGGGACTCGAAGAGATTGTAACGACATCATGCCACCAATGTACAAAATACACGGAACATGGTATCGCTTCCTCCCCAAGCCGGTAGACAGCATACCACCTATTCCGCTGCAATCCATATCAAAATTCAAATGGCACTACATAGATCCGTACAACCTCGCCAGTGCGGGAATATACTCTACGGACGACCTCAACCGCCTGAAGGAACATATAATGTTCCCTGTGGAGAAATCCTCCATCATCAACTCAATGGCACAAGGAGCATCAGGCAGAGCATTCAGCGCGAATACCTTACAGATGTCAAACCTCCTGGATGAGTCTGCACTGCAGAAGATCGCTGAATCCACCGCCAAACGCCTTTGGACTGGATTCATCACGTTCGGGTCAATCAGCGCAGGAGTCATAGGAGTCTACATCACATTCAGGATCATAAAACTAATCATCGAAACCATCCTGAACGGGATAGCCCTTCATGCGGCCTACGGATGGAGCCTCCGCCTCGTCACCGCTGTATGGAGCTCCCTCGCACACTTTTGCATATACCTCAACACACGTGATCAGAACACTACCAGTGGCCATAACCCACAACAAATTACCCACGAGTGCATCAGTGTAGTGACCCCCAATACCACCCCCACGGAAGTAGAGACGGCCATACACAGAAACGACAGCTGCTCGATATTTCCCTCGCAACCCCAAAACCCACCAACACAGAGACAAGGAACAATTTCACCTATGGTGAAATTCTTGCCCCAGGGGGGGAGGTGTGACGTCGGCTACACCGACGATTGAATTAGTGATAAGACATATTGCGACGTCGAGTATACCGACGATTGAATTAGCTTTAAGACATATATAATAATTAGTCATAAGCACACTCCGACTCCACTCCAAAACATAACCGAACATTCCAATCCTATCTCCCATAAACATCCGTCCGAACCAACTCCTTATCTTCCCATAAACATCCTTGGCCCAAACCAAATTCCACTCCTATCTTATCTCCAGCCTAAACAAAACCACATCAATAACATTCACACGCCACCCTTTATTCCCTCGATTCCCGCACCTACAAAACAATAGTATAAAAGAAGCGACAACCGATCAGTCTGCAGTCGCGGTCTGTAGTACACAGTCACAAGGCGAGAGACCCAGAGCCTCCGTCTCCGTCAAGTAGAATCCATCCGAGGACCTACTCTGGCCATCGCGTTCCGAAATCGTTCTATTCCCGAGTTTTACTATATCTAGCGTTAATTAATCTAAGTTCCATATATCTGTAATCATTCTTAGGTTAATACATATATCTCGTATATCTACTTCCAGTATATTTGATTCAATATCCAATTCATAACTCTAGTGCATTACGACACTCTTCTTACAATAAGTTGCGGCGGTGCTGACTTAGCTGCACGGCGACCATTGTTAAGAGAGCATCGAGAGTAAGATCTTAGACTGAGGCGCTGACTTAGCTGCGCGGTCTAAGTTATTACGCGACAAGCACATCAGGGTTAATGCCGCGTACGCGACGCGCCGGTTTCAAGTACCAACTGCGTAAAATAGTGCGCGAATATCACCGACCAGCATCTCAGGGACGCTGGCCTCTCGGAGTTGAAACAACTCCCATCCTCGATCAAGGACTCCAACGGAACGGAATCACGTGGAGGTTGATTCCCCTGGACTTGGATCGACAATAAGCGGATTCTACGCGCCCAGACCATCATCGCAGTCCCGCCATCAGACATAGACGTACGCGCTGTGTGGAAGGAGAAAAATTGTTCCTTGTGTCGTTCGGTCGAGATAACGATAGAAATATCGTTGCATTCCTTAACCGGAATCCCGGACGTAACAACAAATAGGAAGCACCTGCCTTGTGAGATAAAAAAACCAAAATTCCAAAATAAATCCACAGTTGCATATCGCAGGGGCAATACTTTGGTTGTTGCATGGAAGAACAAGAGGACTGTGACGGCTTTGTCCACGTGGAATAATGCGGAAATAACTCCCGTAAAAAGAATTTCACGGGGAGGTGTTGAAGTTTGTGTAAAAAAACCTAATGTTATTGTCAATTACATCAAATATATGAACGGCGTTGATCGGGCTGACCAATTGGCCTCGACATATTGTTTCCTAAGAAAATCCATAAAATGGTGGCGAAAGCTATTTTTCTGGGGTTTAGAGGTCTGCTGTATCAATTCATATATTCTCTATAATTCAGCAAAGAAGCAGAGAAACGAACGGCCGCTTAGTCACCTGCAATACTTGAAAACTTTAGTTGATCAGTTGAGAGGAGATTTCCGGCAAAAACAACCGCGAGCTTCTACCTCGCAGAGCGGCTCTGAAAATATCCGATTAAATGGGAAGCTCCATGTTATACTAATGGGAAGTAAAAGGGATTGCAAGGTTTGTTCCCAACGAACCAACCCTGGCAAAAGGCAACAAACTGTATATTACTGTGACACTTGCCCCAAGAAACCAAGGATGCATCTCGGAGATTGTTTTATAAAATACCATACGATGCAAAAATATAGAATGTAATGTGTAATCAATTTCTTTCTTTGAACTCTGAAGATATGTAAAATGTTAAAATATACAAGTTTAAAGTGTTATATTGTGTCTGAAATCATTGGATGTTTAAGCTAACAGTAAAAAATTTATGAAATAAGCGAGAATAACTAACTCCTCTCGAGTTGCTAGTTCGCTCGAGCGAAAAAGGTTTCGAGCGCAAAGGGTTAAAAGAACCGTAAAAAGGGAAGTTTGACAAACAATATTCAGGCCCATTTGAAATAGTAGAAGTATTGTCGAAAGACAACGTTAAGATTAAGATTAAGAATAAGTATAAGGTAATCCATACAAATAAACTAAAAATGTGTAAGTACCATAAATGACGATCCGGCGAGCAGGGCAAGAAAAGAAAAGACACTTCAAGTGAAAAATCAAAAAACAGTGCTCCCCCACCAGTGAAAACCCCACTACCCGACCCCCCACCCATACCCCAACGAAAGGTATATCATCTTCGGTACACCAACCATCGGACACAAACCAACCCCAGACTTCAAGCAACGAACTTCAAAATGTTGCCCACCAAGTGCATCCCAGTGATACTAACGTTCGCGTGAGCCACGTGCTACGCACTCGTAGCATACGATTGTGCCGGACAATCATTAAACATTACGACCCTCGCGTTAACAAACATTGGTGACTGTGAGGTGCCGCGCAACGACCCAAAAAAGGAAAAACAATTCATACAGCTCCTACAATTAGCGGAGTATACCAGTGTGACAGTGAAACAGTGCAAAATAAAAATAGATAGAACAATATTTTACTGCGGTATGTACTCTCACATCGCAGCAGTGCAAGGAGGACAAAGGGAATACCTAATAAAGGTATCCAAAGATCTCTGTTACCAAATACATCATACCGGACAAATCCAATTCTCCGCAACGGACCGCATAATAGGGTTACGGCCTAATACAACGAACACTCGCAGCATCACCCTGGCAGGCACGACATCAACGGATGGAAAATGTACCGGCGCACAATACAGTGACCCTTACGGTACATGGGAAAACGTAATCGTCCAGGCATCGATCACGTTCACACTCTCAGAATTCAGAACGGCCGTCAGATTCAACACCGGACAGATAATCCTCCCATCAGGACACCTTTGTCCAGTACAGGACGAGGCCTGCAGCGACGTCAATGGGGAGTCCACCTTCTGGACAGCCATCCCAGAGGACAGTTGCCACTTCGAGAGATACGACGTCCTGTACGAGGGACTCGCAACAAAACTGAGCCCACCAGACTAACATCCAGAGCCCACCATCTTCACGATGACATTTACAGACACCACGTTCGCATTGACTACAACAACAATACTCCCAATTTGCGGATACCATCTCCTTCGAACAGAACATCCCAAGTTATACGTCTTAGCAACAAACAAAGAGAACACGTTCAAATCAAAAACTAAAACGGAAGTAAACAATCTCGACATTCTAACCTATGTGAACAGCAAATTCATCTACGTCGAGAAACACTTGAAAACACAGCTAAACGAACTATACACGAATATCATCCAAAAAAAAATGCATTCTGGAACAGCAAATCCTCAGGAACGCACTATCACTCGCCCAAATTCAACCAGATGAATTCGCTTACACAATAATGAAGAAACCAGAATATATGGCAGTAACTGCACCTAATCAAGTGCATACCAGTAGAATGCACCATTCGACACACCGACATATGTTACAACGAACTTCCAGTCACTGTCAGAAACTCTACATTTTACATGAAACCAAAGAACAAAATTCTCGTAAGAACCGCAACACCAATTGACTGCAACGAACTCCTACCCGTCATGTTCCACATACATGACACGTGGTACAGACGCACACCAAAACTGGTGGAAAGCATTCCACCACCAGCTATTCAACCACTAACGCAACCCACCTGGAAGTACAAAACTCCAGAACATTTGGCATCCAGCGGAATCTACACGCAGCAACAAATAAGCGAGCTCCAAGATCACATCCTATTTCCCATAGAAAAACCGGCAACGCTACACATAATGGCCCACGGAGCATCAGGAAAAACAATTCCACCAGGATCAATACACATGAACAGCCTCTTGGACGACGACTCACTAACCAAAATAGCAGAGTCGACCACGAGAAAAGTATGGGCAATGTTCACGACATTCGGATCCATCACAGCCGGTTGCATGGGCATCTACCTTGCAGCCGGCCTCGTCAAACTCTTGCTGGACACACTCATCAACGGATACGCACTACATACCGTATATGGATGGAGCCTCTACCTCATAGGAGCAATTTGGGACTCTGTCGCCCAACTCCTCCTTCTCCGAGGAAACAAACAACACCAACACCGGGACACATCTCCAGCACAAATTCTACAGCCCGAAGAACATCCAAGGATACCCCCCACAACACCTACCCCAGAAACCCCCACACCAAACCCCAGAACAAGCACTACAGACTATAAAATATACCCAGTTTTTTTTACAATATAAGAGTAATGTACCATAGATATAAGAACAACTTATACGATAAATTACCGACCGTAGATGTAAGAATAGCCCATACGATAAAATACCATAGGATGTAAGAACAACTCTTAGAATAAATTACCGACCGCACAATAGTACAGAGTAAAGCAGGACGCTGCGACCTTCCGATAGATGGCACTCTCGCCACCCGAACGGTAGGCAAGCCTCGAGCGTTACCCCCACCGATCAGCAATACTTCCACCAACCGGCGCACTCCAGATAGTATACTCAGCGCAGCGGCATTCTGCCGCAGTTCACCGCCGACTCCTTACTAGCTCAGACTAATTCGACTCAATCCACTGTATCGTAACTCCGCGTTAGTTCTAATTCTTAGTTCTAGTTCTATTCTCACATTGTACGTTTATAGTGTAACTCTCTTTTAACCCTTTGCACTCCGCTGTCCCCTCTCATGGGACATCGTAATTCTAGCATATCACTCGGATGTCCCCTCTCATGGGACATTAAAGTTTATTAGTGATTACGGGGAATTGAGTTATTTCAGCGCAACTTTTTGAGACATGCATGTTTCTCTGAAGTTTTCTTTTGAAATGGCACAAGAAGTCAAATCAAAATATATTAAAATTACTAAGATGTCAGATAAAATTACAAGAAATGTCAGCGGGTTTTGTGTCAGACGAGAACGTGAGAGGCGTGCTCGCGACGGTCCGAGCACTTCTCGCCGCCACTTGAAAAGAGCGATAAGGGGAATTTGTAGAAGAAAGGTCGGTATGCGAACATAGCACGCACTGTATAGTGAGATTTATAAGTACAAATAAACAAGTCTAAATCTGGAGGAAAAGATTTTCAAAGCTGAGCTCAGTCTGGTTTGAAGCGTCGAGCAGTATACATACAGTACCGGACAAATGAATTCGGACAAAAATATTTTTGTTTCTCTACACTATGACATTGTTGGTGGGAGAAGGCCACTCTGTGTTTTGTTTTCGATTAGTTGAAAGCTAGCTCACGAGGAAATTAGAGGTAGATATTTACTCTATATTACGTATAAGATAGGTTTTATTCGAATTTGCTTGGACAAAAGTATTCGGACGTTTCATTTATGCGTGTAATTTATTTTTTAATGCTGATATATTTGTTAAATTCTTTTCTTGTGCTTTTATTCTATTCTTACGAAGATGGTGCGAGGACAAAGTTTACCGAAATATATGAAGGAACAGGTTGTAAATGCTTTACAAAATGGTGAATCCATATGTGACGTTTCCCGACGCTTTAACATCGCAAAACAAACCGTGTACTGCATTCAAAAGCGATTTCAAGAACGAGGACACTTAGAAAATAAATTCAAGTCTGGCCGTCCGAAAAAGACCTCGATTAGACAAGACAGGCAAATACGACGTCTGTCAATTGCTGATCCCAGGAGGACTGCAGTAGAGATCCATAGAAGTTTAATCGAAACTGACGACTTGGACGTTAGTGTGCGTACAGTACGACGTCGTCTAATGTCTTTTGGGTTACATGGACGACATGGAGTAAAGAAACCATTGATTTCGAAAAAGAATAGGATGGCCCGACTTAAATTTGCTCAGGAACACCTTCATTGGTCAATAGAAGACTGGTCCAATGTACTTTTCAGCGACGAAAGTAAATTTAAATTATTTGGATCTGATGGAATTCAGTGGGTACGTCGACCAAAAGGTCAAAGATTCAACGTGCGTTATCAAATTCCCACAGTAAAACATGGAGGAGGAAGCATTATGGTTTGGGGGTGCTTTTCCGGTCACGGCGTTGGTCCATTGCGGCAAATTAAAGGTATAATGAAGAAGGAACAGTACATAGAAATATTAGAGACAGACATGTTGCCTCATGCAAGGGAAATCATGGACGAAAATTGGATATTCCAACATGATAATGATCCAAAACACACCTCTTGTGCCGTGAAAAATTGGATTCGTGTAAATAATGTGAACGTTCTTAAGTGGCCATCGCAAAGTCCGGACCTAAATCCAATAGAACATCTTTGGGAACATTTGAAACTATCCATAAAAAATGAAAAATTTCTAAATACTGCTAAATTGTACAACACTCTTTGCCAAAAATGGCAAAACATTACTCCTGCTACATTAAATAGTCTTTTGAAATCTATGCCCAAAAGAATGCAGGCAGTTATTGATTCTAGAGGTTATTCTACTAAATATTAATTTATTCTTTTATTTTCATGAATAACATTCGTTTATATTATAATTTTTTCAAGATATAAGTTTTGTCCGAATACTTTTGTCAATCAAATTTTTGTTTATTGTTCAAAATATATATTTTATGTTACAATTTGCTAAATTGGTTTACATACATTATTTATCACCCTGACTTTCATAAATTGCTCAATTCATTTTATATTAATATCGTGACTTATTCATAAAAACTAAGAGAAATCATTTGTCCGAATACATTTGTCCGGTACTGTAGATCTAACGAGTGAGAAAATCGGAAAAGTGATTCTTCTCTTGGTGAATAAATTGTTTGGTAAAAGCTCTTTTGGTAAATATCACCTTGTGAATTAGTAATAACAATTAGAAATTTTCAACCCATGTATTTATTCATATTTTTTATTAGAACAATGGCAAAACGTTCAACCACGAATGAGTTTCATGACACAAGTAGTAGTGAAGATGAGCTCCAGATAGACCTCTATACAGACATGTTAGAAAGACTAACTGTAGGAGAAAACGACAGCAGTGATAGTGATATTGTCCAACCAAGATGGCGACGAAGAGTTCGCATAGATAGCGATAGCGATAAAAGTGATACGGAAGAAAACACACCGCAACATGGCAACGTATCGTCAAGTGAAGAGTGGGAAGATGTTACTGAATCGGACGTTCCTCCAGCCACGATAAATTTTGATTTGCATGGCGAAATAGCCGGACCACACTTACCGAGTAACGTAAAAGAACCCATAGACTATTTTACATTATACTTTACTGAAGAATTAGTAGACAGCATAATAAAAGAAACAAACAATTATGCCAACGAAGAAATTAGAAAGAAACAACTTTCACGAAAGTCAACTTGGCACAAGTGGTACGATATTACTAAAGAAGAATTTTTAGCATTCATCGCCGTTATCCTAAATATGGGATTGATTCAACTCCCAAACATGCAAGAATACTGGTCTACTGCTTCCAATAGTAGAATCCCTTTTTTTCCAGAAACATTCACTAAGGCCAGATTTATGCAGATATTTTGGATGTTACATTTGAAGAAACCCACGCCAAGAAATGCATCGATAAGAACTCGTATTCAAAAAGTCAGCAACTATTTAGAACACATAGATGGCAAATTTAGACAATATTTCATACCGTATAAAGCAGTCGCTGTGGATGAATCTATTGTAAAATTCAAAGGCAGAATAGCATTTATCACCTATAATCCGAACAAGCCAAAAAGGTGGGGTATGCGCATATATGCGCTGGCGGACTCAAAAACTGGATATTTATTTACAATACTTCCATACTATGGCAGCATAACTTCTGATAATATATCTCGGCCAGATCTTCCAGTAAACACCAGGATTCCGCTACATTTATATAAGAAATTATTAGATAGAGTTCCTGATGCAAAAGGATACCACATGTTCACTGACAGGTACTATACTAGCATCCCTTTAGCGGAAGAATTGCTAAAGATGAATTGTCATCTTACTGGCACCATAAACGTTAATCGAAAAGGCGTACCGACACAAATAAAAAAACCAAAATTTTCAACAAGAAAAACAGTTGCATACAGGAAGAATAACAATACGCTTCTTGCGTGGAAAGACAAAAGAATTATTACAATGCTCACTAATTATTACAACACACAACTACAATCTACCCACAAAACATTGCGCGGTGGACATGTTGTAACAGTCAATAAGCCTGAAATGGTGTTAGGATACACGGCAAATATGGGTGGTGTGGATCGTGCGGATCAATACGCTTCGACGTATTGTTTCCTCCGTAAATCGCTGAAATGGTGGAGGAAGTTATTTTTTTGGGGGTTGGAAATGTGTGTCATTAACTCATACATAATGTATCGCATCTCAAAACAAACAAATAATGAAACGCCAATGACGCACCACAAGTTTGTCAAGACACTCATTGACCAGTTGAGGGGAGATTTTCGTGTATCGAGAACGCGTCCATCCACATCTTTTGAAGACACCAGATTAGACAATAAATTACATATTCCCGATGTGGGACAAAGAAAACGGGATTGCATAGTTTGTTCCAACAGGAAAACACCTGGTGGCAGGCGTCAAACAGCTTATTATTGCCAAACGTGCACTAATCAGCCTGCAATGCATATTGGGGAGTGTTTTAAAATTTACCATACTGTACAAAATTATAAAAAATAAAATATTGATTTTTTTGCAAATATACATTTCTCGATTTCAACCTATTCATATAAGTCCAATATCATTATAATAAGTTACTTAGTTCCAAAACTATACTAAATAATACGAGGGTCTGTAAATGCCCGTTTCTGCCGCAAAGTGGCGCTGAGTAGCTGAACACCAACGTCCAGAATGGTTCGGAGTGCAAAGGGTTAAGAATATATATATTTTACTTTAAGTGTATAATCACGGTGTGGATAGTTGATTTCCAATCCCTACGTATACAAACTTCCGGCATCGTGTTAGTAAATGTCGTTTTCACTCAAGTGTTTGTAATTTGCTCTATTCATTACCGTTCGTTCGCCTTCGAACCATAGAGAGGAAAACCGCTTATGGTTCAATACGATCACTGTGACCTAGAGAGGACAGCCGCTTAGGAAACAGGGTCGCCAGGCAAACGAGAGGTTAATTCAAAGGTCATAAATTATCAATAATATACGCTGATGCCGAAAGCGCGCCGCGCGGGTCGAAGGAACCAATTACGACAATTGGCTCGCGTATACAGAACAGTGCCAGTTATTCATATATACATAGCGACAGCCTACTGGGAATATACGATTTCGAGCACCCGGTCTACCAACGGGAGGAAACTCGTGGATTGGTTTGGAAGCTGTACCCGGTAGATCTCGCTGTCAGTTTCTTCAGGCCTGAGGACACCGTTGAAGGAGACCCCAGGAAACATCCCTCGACGCGACTCGAAGCACGATAAGTCGTAAGAGCACTAGTCCCGTCAGTCGAGGACGTACGAGCCTCGAGGACAAAATACAAATTATCGTCCGTAAACGAGCGTCCCGTGGCGTGGCAACGCCGTCGCTTTTATTTTTAAAACTCGAGAACCCTGGGACGTGACATTATGTGCTACTGGATAAACGCAAAAACAGACTCGATGCGATTATTGGACATACACTCCGTTCAATATAAGAATAACCTCACTTCGCGCATGGGACGGACTTGAGGCAGTGCTAGAACATCCGAACTCCCACTTAACCGCCTACGTTTATCTCCGTCTTACCCTCTGCTACGCTCTCCATCTACTGTTCCAGGCGTGACACTTTCATATACACAGTGATATAATTAATTCTCTATTTACTTTTGTATTGTTCTTTTTTTGGTCTTATTGCTACTATCGTTAAGGGGGTATTCTAGTGTGACGGTTTTAAAAAATCGATTTTTTTTTTTTGCATATATCGAAAGTACATCTCTTCAAAAGTGTGTTCCTAAAATTTCATAGTTGTATTCGATAAAATAACGAAGTTATAGCTCGTTTAGTGTGACATATCACAGGCCGGTGATAGGGAGAATGGAATTTCGCAACAGTAAACCGCGCAGTAATCTGTACATATATGTAGAATTTACTTTGATTTGTGATTGAGGTTCGGAAAAGTATATTTAAAATAATAATAATAACAGTTTATTAACACATATAAAGAAATAAAATAAAAATCAAATGTCGACGTTAATTATAATGCATCCTCTTCTTTCTTGGCAGTAATTACATTTAATAATGGATTTGCCATTAATTGTATTAATAATAGTCCATTTTTAAAGTATTATCAGTAATGGGGGTTCAACAATCGACACACCAATCAACAATTGGTGAAGAAACTGAAATGTATGTGAACTATTGTAACAAAACTCGTATTAATCGCTTGGCACAACATATAAGTGACTTCACTAAAAACGCCAGAACTGATCGGAAAAAAGAAAGAACAGCTGAACAACATTTGTTTCACGAAGAGGAAGGTCCCCTCTATGGTCCTGGACTAATAGATTAATGATATATAAACACATAGGACAAGCAAATACATAGGAATGAAGCTCATATTAATAACTGTTACTGAACTTGTATAATAAATTAGCAAAAAAGACCTAAAAGAACGGCTGTTACACTAAAATACCCCCTTAAAAGAATGTTCCTTACGACCACATAAAGAATTTGAAGATCTATTCTGATTTTTTTCCATAACGTTTTGTTATTCTTTAAATTTTATTTCTTTTTCTAATCATGCGACACTCTATGCGTTAAAAATCGTTCTTTTGTCGGATTGCTTCCTGCCCACCTTTCAGTAGGTTTATAGCTGCAATGCATAATTTTATCTCTGAAAATCTTTAATATTTTTTCTGGAACGTTTTCTGTATTAAAGTAGTTGAGGACAAACGAATAAGCTGAGACCTTTAACTCAAAAATAAAACCGTTGTTCTGGTGGCGATGGGGTTGATGCCAGACATCGCTGTGGGAGAGGGGGCGTATCCAGGCTATGGCGGCGGCTGGGCTGTCACATCTATGGATAGACGGGTAGCGCCGCGTAGGACGACTAAGCAGTATCCTATTATGCGTTTGGGCTACTGGGGCAACATGGTGACTATGGCTGTGGCTACTGGGTACGCTACTTTTGATACTTTTAACACCGAGAATCAGTTGCAGGTGACTGCCAGAATGGACAGCGGTGGCATCGACCGAATTAGCAGGGCTCGTTTCTTGCGGAAGGGCTTCGAGCAGTGGAAAGGGGCAACGGGGCAGACGGACAGGGTCGCTTTTCCTAGGGAGGACGCCGGAGCTGCTAAGTACTGGCCTTACCTGATTAGACATGCAGGCGCTAAGCCTGGGACCACTGCGCATCGGTTCGAGGTCCAGTACATTGGGGACAGCGTGGGACAGTCGTGGGACGTGAATTGGCACACGGGGAGGGGAGGAGATACATTGTGCGGCTTAAGGACTCCTAGCTCCTGGTCGAGAAGTGTGTGCAATACGGAGTGGAGTGACTTTACTATAGTGGATACGGAGAGGCCGGAGAACCCCCATTATGCCTATGACAATACACCGGAAAGGTGGACCTTCGACATGTTCTCACAGTTCGGACAAGGTGAGGATGACCCACAACTCGAGTCGGGGATTTGTAGGCTCGATCTCGAGGGTAGGGAATGGCGACTGAGGTATCAGACGCACCCTCGGTATGATAAAGTGGCTGGAGTCAGTTGGGTAGTCGGTATTCTGGCACGTGAGATGGGTTGGGCGGAAGAGAGCAGCCCAGAACCCGTGGAGGACAAATGGGGATGAGGGGTTCAGCAACGACTCCCCCGTTACTGGAATAGAGCAACACTATTTGGGGCGAGAGGTCGGTTTCGACCTTGATGACATCCCTAGAATTACGCCCTCGGGAAACAAAAGGCCGGAGGCGGCAGCGCCCGCCGCTTCCGAGGAACGGAAGATCTTGGAACTAGAAGCTGCACGTGGCGATCAGTTACTAGTAGCGGTCTCTGGGGTAAAGGCGGCCCCACAGACATTGGAAGAAAATGGGAAGAGGGAGGATTAGGGCACGTTGGCAGAGGCACGTGCGAGGAGGATGGAATAAGATGGCAAGCGCCTGCTTAGATATACCCTGAGACAATGTGGAGTCCAGGTTTACATAAGAACATCAGAGCACAGAAGCTCAAGGCCCTTGCGGACGAGATGGGACCTGAGTATAACTGTGGTTGCGGCCAACCAGGATGAAGGCTGGAATATGATGTCTTCCTGTGCCAATTGCAAAAGTACAAGCTTCCCGAGCACCACTGTGCCGGGTGTGGCGTCGGAAGTGGGGTTATGGAGGATAATATTCACATAATGCAACGGTGTTTGGTATCATTTTAATCAGAAAGATTTCATAAATACGTTACTACCAGTTTAATTAAAAAAAGGTCAAAAATAAAAAAATTTATCTTTGAATTAGTGCGAACAGTGGCGTGCATATAAATAGGTACAAGTGCTTTCGAAAGTTTTAATGAAATTATTTTTAATGCAGAAAAACTATTCGTTGAAGAGATATTTTCAATTTCCATATTTTACACTAAATATGAAAATTTCTTAACATTTAATCAATATTCACAAACTACTATTCAGACATTTTGCGTCACAGAAACCTATACCAAGTTTATGACTGAATATACACAGCATTATTTACCCTAGTATCACACGCGTAACAGACATCGTCGGTTTCTTTTATTGCACTAAAGGTCTACCGGTACTCGAGCGATGTCTGTTACGCATGTGACACTAGCAATTAAGATGATTCTAATGAAATTAGGTACTTTACAATATGTCTTTTAAGGGGTCCTTCCACTGACACTTTCAAAAAAGTCAAAATTTTTTTTTTCATTTTTCGAAAGTACATATATCTAAGAATGTGTTGGTACAGTTTCGTGATCTGATTCGCTTTAGTTTGACTGTTATAGCCGAAAGTTGTAGAGAAGGCGCTGAGCGGGTCACGGTGTAAGCGTGGCTTTTCCTCGCTTTTAGGCATCGTCACACTAATCGGAAAATATTCAAGCAAAATTCTGGATGTGCGCGTAAAATCAAGCATATGTAAAGCTTATCAAAAATGGACAGGTAAAAAAAATACAATTGAATTTCAGGCTTGGTACGCCGATCATGTTTCAAAGATCAGAGCTATACGTCGTCACGCAGATTCATTAGAAAAGATGAAAAATGCAATTTGGGCGACCTAAAACCATAAGATTTCTACGGATAAAAATCCCCAACGCTCACTTTGTCCATCAGGAGCGAATTCTTAGTGCGAATACCGGAAACATGAAGCTTTGGGAACACTGCACAATTTCAGTCACCCACCTGCATTAAGTGACGAAGTCGCAGAGATTCTCAAACCGATTTATGATGAGCTGATGGCAAATAATTTATTAGAAAGATGCTTGGGAAACGAGACACAGAACAATAATGAAAGTTTTAATTTGTGCGTTTGGCATCTCGCTCCCAAGCACATCATCTGCGCGAAAAAAATTTTTTAAGTTGCAACGTATTGTGCAGCTTGCATTTTTAATGAAGGTTTTGCACTTATCGTGAAAATTATGGATGTCACGGGAGTGAAAATTGGGCCAGAAGAGCCAAAATTGGGCCAATAGATTGAATCTATCGAAATCAAGCATCAAAAATTGGACATTCCATTTAAAAAAGCAAAGGTGACCGCTATATCTTCTCTACGCCACCACTTGCAAGAATACCATTTATACCATATTATGTAGTTTCTTAAACCCTACAACTTCTGTAAGTAACATTTTCTCGTACTGTTTGAAATAACCAAGATATTTAAGTGGGCAGAGTTCGTGAGACACACTGTATATACATACACTTACTGACAAAAGTTAAGAAACAAAATGATAGTTTGGGAATTACCATACATTTTTGGTACCAGGTTGGAATTAAAAATAGCATAAAAAAATAACATTTCATACATCAACGTACAATAAGGTTTTGTTCGATTATACTTGCATAAGGTTGCAATTAATATTGAATCGAGGAAACAAAACAGAAGCTTTGTAACAAAAGTTAAGAAACATGAGAACTGTTAGATTTATATAGCTACATAAATATAACAAAAATTAAATCTAAAGCCTTCCTAAGAAGTACAGTAAATTCTCCACAAGAGTCAGTAAGTTTGGATTCTACTAGTGACAGTATAGATGGTCGTACGCCTAGGTCTGCGTAATTGCTGCGCCCATGTTATCTTGCTCGCAGTCAGTCAAGCGTGTAACGCTACACTAGTCGGTTTCCTTTACGAGATTTCACGGCTCGACAAATCATAATAGAAAAATATAATTTCTTTAATTTTACTTTTTTTCATCTGAAATTTTTTTTAACATGTTGATGAGATTTTTCTGATGAAAATGACATCAAACACGACATAATTTGAACATTTACTTATTCACTGTCACGCCA
>NW_017100326.1:39456-51690 GCF_001263275.1 Habropoda laboriosa | reverse complement strand
ATTATCCGTCGAATGTAGAGGGAGAGCCACCGTTTGGTTGCCAATTGTTTATCACATAGAGTCGGCCTACCTCCACGAAAAACAAAAAAAAAATGTAGGGTCGATTCCACAAATGTCAGTAAAATGTTACGGAGTTTAGCACTCCATTCAGGAACCACATTTGATATCAAGGCTTTAAAAGACGACTGTTGGTTATTCTGTACCGACATTGTCACTATACCAGGATATAAGGTATTTATAGACTTTTTTTTTTATTGGCTGTAAAAAATGGCTGTCGGTCTGTGGTGGCACGCTATTTTTCATTGCAGCCAGAAATTTTTTAGCTTCGTAAGCAATTTTTTAATGCGCCGAAATCTGATTTTATTATTCAGAAATAGCAAAAAAAAATATTTACATTTTGTAACAACCATCAACGAAGACGGCAACAAAAATTTCCATTCCGCGAGAGGAAGTGAGAGGGACGACTTTCTATCCTTGTCGACAATCAAATAATCGCGAAGCGATAGAAGCTTCCAGAACAAACTAGCTCGCGATCCGCGGTAGACTCGCGGTTTTACGCGGGAGTCTCGCAGTTTCGCGCGGGAAGCCACTTAGCGACGCGACTTGTTGATAAGCCACGCTTCATTAGCAACGGTCAAATATAAATATCACGACCGCGGACGCAGCCAAGCATTCTTGATGTACTCTGCTGGTAGAGAACGAGGTATTACCATCGGTCGCTCTTCAGAGTGGGAGAGTACGAAGCCTAGCTTTCGGACGCCCTTACAGCACAGAAGAGTACGGGGACTGACACCTGGGTCGCTCTTTGGAAGAGAGAACGGCTGGACTATCCGCCGGTCGCCTACCAGGAGAAGTGCGGATGGACTCTTCGATCATACGCGTATCACTTAATATTTTGATAGGAGAGTACGGGAGCTATACCTGGGTCGCTCCTGGAATGGAAAGAACGGCTGGACTATCCGCCGGGCGCCTTCCAGAGAGTAGAGTGCAGGAGGCTCACCGGACGCCTTCCCACAGTAATTGTTATAAATCGTTTTATCCGTTTCGTTAATGTTGTAACCTGAGAGTACGGCTGCTTAAAGGCGGACGCCCGAAAGCAAAAGCAACAGCTCGAACACTGCATTGATTTGTTCGAAATTATTCTATATCAAACATTTAACATGTATCGACGAAAGATAAATAAACTTTTGTGGGTTTTTTCCCAGATACTAAAGAAAATTCTTTCTTTCCAAAAATCCTACTACAATTTTAGTTTTCTAACTGTTAAATATTAATACTTCTCCTGAGGCTTCCTTTACAATAACAATTTATTGTGTATGAGTCGCTTAGAAATTAACGTCTGCGTTATTATACAGGGTGTCTGTTTTATCTCAATACAGTGAAATATCTTTTAAGGAAGTGATGTTAGGAAAAAAATGTTTTAAGGAGGCAGGACAGTTTGAAATTTTGAAAAAATCGTTTTTCTTTTTTTTTGTTTTAAATAGTAGTTTGAAGTCTTGGAAACAAGATGCAAACGATCCCAGCCTTTAAAACAACCTATTTTCGGGTACAAACGATGTGGGCCCAGCCGTATACCTACCTACGTACCGTAACGCATCGGTCCTTGACTGAGGGTCTTTCATTGTTCAAAGCGTGTAGGGTTCTAACGGTACAAGGGTCGACCATTATGTGTCCCCTCTTTTCATAAATTAGCTTTCAACATTTTAGTTAGTAGAAACTCGAAACTCTTGTAGCCATTCTGGTTTTGCCAGCGCAGAAGTGTACATCGTTTCGATAGAGAGATTTGCATTCCGTGAAAAGTATTCGTTATGGATAAAGCGAAAGGGATAAATATAAAAAGTTCGCGTGCATCAACTGCTCGTGTAAGCAAGCCACGGAAAAGAAAGCGTCCACAGAATCCCCATGAAGTTAAAGGCAAAGCGGCTTCAACAAGTGCGTCCGCTAGAAAACTATCTGGCAATTCGTTGGAAGTACCTATAATTGCGAGCCACGGATACAGAATAATTGAATTTGTATCACTGTTTACAACTTTAAGCAGTATTATAAAGTGTAAAACGTGTGATTCAAACATTACTTTTGGTGAAACAAGTGTTAGAGGACTTGGATTCAATTTAGTTGTGAATTGTGAAAACTGTGAACCGCGACATATAAATTCGTGTCCTCTCATAAATCATGCGTACGAAATAAATTGACGTATTGTTGTATCTATGAGGTTACTTGGCATCGGCTACAATGGCATACAGAAATTTTGCGGTTTGATGGACATTTCGAAAATATTCAGTAAGACAGTTTATAATGATATTATAAAAAATTTACATACCGCATCAGAGAAAGTGTGCTCTATATTATTGTCCGAAGCGGCTACTGAGGAAAAACATATCAGAACCACATATCACAAAATATATCAGAACCACCAGGATTAATTGTTTCGGGAGACGGAACATGGAGAAAACGTGACTTCTCCTCTTTACAAGGAGTCCTTGGGTAACCCTCCTTGGTTACTATTCAGGGAAAGTACTGGACCTGAATGTGAAATCATTGTACTGCAAAACGTGCACATTCTGGAAATCCAAACAGAGTGCACCTGAATATGATGAACGGATGGAATCACATCGCAATGACTGCTCAATAAATCATCAAGGAAGCTCGGGCAAAATGGAAGTGGATGGAGCAGTAGAGATATTTGCACGCTCCGAAACATTGCACCAGACAAAATATTTATTTTACATTGGAGATGGCGATAGCAAGACTTACAAAGCTATCGTTGACTCGTGTCCGTACGGTAATATTGACATAATAAAAAAGGAGTATGTAGGGCACTTGCAAAAACGAATGGGTGCACGGCTCCGAAAAGTAAAGAAAGAAACAAAAGGACTCGGAAGAAAGGGAAAACTTACAGCAAAATTGATCGACGAACTAAGCGTTTACTACGGCTTAGCCATAAGACGAAATAAAAATTCAAAAGAAGACATGAAGAAAGAGATTTGGGCTACACTAAAGCACAAATCTTCAACAAACGAGAATCCGCAGCACGAGGATTGTCCACCAGGCCCGGAAAGTTGGTGCAGTTATCAAGAGGCGAAGGCCAACAATAATCTGCTAAATTATTAGGTGTACAAATAAGTTCGGTGCCTTTACATATATTCAACTGTAATTACGTTTCAAATTAAAATTTTTTACCGCCGCTTCGGTGTCTTAAAGTCTTAACCTCACCCTACTAAACGCTGTATATAACATTACCCTAATTAGTACATAACCTCAAAAAACAATACTTCGCACCATGGCGTTTCAGAAAGAGCACATTAGACACTGCATTCGAGTTAAAGAAAAATGCTGCTGAGGCTACGAAAATGATCTATTCTGCGTTGGGTGAAAATGCTGTAACCTATAAGACATGTAAAAAGTGGTTCCAAAGGTTTCGTAGTAGAAATTTTGATCTTAATGATGCAAAACGCAGTGGAACGCCGAAAAAAGTGGAGGACGAGAAATTAGAGCAATTATTGAACGAAGATCCTTGTCAAACGCAGCAGGAACTTGCTGAGGAACTTGGTGTAACTCAACAAGCAATTTCCGTTCGTTTAAGGGGTAACATCTAGGTGAAACCTTTCAGAAAATCGAAAAAATTTTTTTTATCTTAAATGATGTATTAGAGTCTTAAAAATAAGGTACAATAGATCTTATACGGGAAAAAGTTTTTAAAGTGGTTTTACAGCTAATGTTTTAAACTAAGGCGTAATATCGTCTAAGCACGTCGGAGCAGCGCGCAGAGATTCAAGATTTCTAAGCTCCTCCTAAGGTATATAATATCTATTGCTACCGAATAATAAGTTCCAGTATATTCTTATAGGTGGTGCTAATACTAAACAATTGAAATATATACTATGTAACGCCAGTATAACCTTTAAAACGACGCTGTTCGCTCTCAATCTAGAACGTTCGTGCTTCAATTTGCAAAGCTGTGTAGATAATTGTTATCACCATGAGTGATAAAGTGTACAGATCAAAGAAAGGTACTAAGAAGAAAACGTGGTCTTCACAAAGAAGTAAAATCACAAATAGGCAAGTGCTCAATCGATACTCGATAGAAAGAGAATCTGAAAGCGTCAGTACATCGGCTAAGAAACTAAAGCTGTCGAAAGATGAATGTAATGTTGAAGTAAATGTCTTGTTTGGATATCGACTAATAAATTTCCTCACGATTTTTTCTGCTCTTTCTGAAAATCTGGTATGTAAACGATGTGGTAGAAATGTGACATTTACAGAAGCGAGTCAACGTGGTTTAGGCTTTAAACTTGTAATTTCTTGTGAAAAGTGCGAAAAGATTTATGTAAATAGTTGTCCCTTAATTAACAACGCATACGAAGTTAATCGCCGAATAATATTTGCAATGCGTTTACTAGGAATTGGTCTAAATGGGATTATTAAATTTTGCGCAATTATAGATCTCCCACGGCCGATTTTTCAAACAACGTACGATTGTATTATTAATAACATTCTCGTCGCAACGGAAGCTGTTCGTATGAAATCTATTAGGAAAGCAGCTGAAGACGAAAAGAAACTGTCTACAGAAAAAGGACAGACGAATGGAATTACTGTGTCCGGCGATGGATCTTGGAGAAAGCGAGGATTTTCGTCGCTTTATGGATTAATCACACTTATAGGATGGTCCACTAAGAAAGTTGTCGATGTTATTGTTAAATCGAAATATTGTAAGAGCTGCGAATTTTGGAAAAAGAAGGAGAATACTGCAGAATACAAAGAATGGGCTGAGTCGCATGTAGAGCAGTGCCAAGCGAATCATGAGGGGTCCGCTGGAAAGATGGAAGTGGATGCAGTTGTCGAACTATTTTCACGCTCCGAAGATCTTCATAATGTTAAATATGTCAATTACATCGGTGATGGAGACAGCAAGACATTTAAAGGAATTGTGGATGCTGGACCATACAATGATATTTCCGTTTGTAAAAAAGAATGTATCGATCATGTGCAGAAGCGTATGGGCAGTCGACTCCGGATTTTAAAAAAGAACACGAAAGGTCTTGGCGGAAAAGGCAAGCTAACCGGCAAATTAATCGATGAACTCACTATATATTACGGCTTGGCCATTCATCGAAATCCGGATTCTATAGAAAAAATGCGGAATGAAATTTGAGCAACTGTTTATCACAAACTTTCGACGGATCAAGTACCACAACATTATAAGTGCCCTGTCGGTGTAGATTCGTGGTGCTCGTGGCAGAGAGCAAAAGTCTTGGACAGTTTACATGAATATCAACACAAAACTCCTCTTTCACAAGACATTTTCAATGCCATAAAACCGATATATGAAAATTTGAGTAGAGATGATTTACTCAATCGTTGTTTAGAAGGATTCACACAGAATAGCAACGAAAGTTTTAATACAACAGTGTGGTCGATTGCTCCGAAAACGTTGTCAAGTGGCACAAAAACTGTGGAAATTGCTGCAAATATTGCAACTGTCATCTTTAACGATGGCTTTCAAAGTGTAATGGAAATTATGCAAGTACTAGAATTGACTGTGGGCCACCAGTGCTATAATTTCTGCGTCGAGGCTGACGCACGCCGCGTCAGATTTGCCGAGCGCGCCTTGACTGGTGCCGCTAAAGACGCTCATAGAACCTCGAAATCGTCAAGGAAAGAGGAACAGGAGGAAAATATTGCTATAGAAGGACAGTTATATGGTGCAGGTATCGCAGATTAAAGGTGTATTAAAGATTTCTGTACTGTAAGTATGAAATGACATTACTCAAAACTGTAAACGCGTTTTTCTCGAAACCACGTTTTTCAAATTGGCTTGCAGCATAACTTTAGCAAATTTTATCCGATTTACTTGAAATTTTTATAGCAGCTACTAAACTAAATTATCTAAAGAAGTACGTAGGATTTTTTCGATCGGTTAACAACTTTTTTTGTTATAAATATTTATTCACTGAATCTTTTGGGTGAAAATAAAATTTTTCTTTACATGTTCGCCATTTCTACAAAAATGAATTTTTTAACATATGCCTACGTACTTCTCTAGCAAATTTAATGTAGATTATAAAAATAACAAACCGAGTTTTCACAACCGCATGAGTGAAGACACATTTTTATCCGTTTTTGTAGTGTTTGAGCGAAAACATTTTGAATACGTTACCCAAGATTAATTTGGCGGGTAACTGCACGTACGCGAGTCAAACATTCGGAACGCGACGTGTACGTCACAACAATTAATCTTAAGGGGGTATTTTTGTCTAGACGCTTGAAAAAATCGTTTTTTTGGAAATTTTCTTAAAGTATATACCTTCGGAAATATATCTGCAACAGGATTTGTTAGAATTCGTAAAATTTACGAAGTTACAGCTATTTGAAGAACACAGCTCGCAGGTGTAGCGTGCGGTCGTACCGTAACAGGGAATAAAAGAGGTTTCAGTTTTCCGTTTGGTGTTCCTAATTTAATTGCAAAATGCAGCAGAAAAATTACTGATACTGTTATCGAATCTAGTTATCGTCAAGGATGTAATTATGGAGTAAGAGAAAAGATGAGGCTGTTGATGAGTACAATCGATAGTATGAAGAACATGAGGAACATTACACTTTAATTTGGACTTTCGCTCCAAAACAAATACATTCGGGAGTAACAACTGTTCAAATTGCCACATATTTAGCCTTGTGTATACGTAATGAAGGATTAGACAATATACCTACTACGCATATTAAGGGGGCAGGACAGTTTGAAATTTTGAAAAAATCGTTTTTCTTTTTTTTGTTTTAAATAGTAGTTTGAAGTCTTGGAAACGAGATGCAAACGATCCCTGCCCATAAAACAACCTATTTTCGGGTACAAATGATGTGGGCCGATAGAGAGATTTTCGTTCCGTGAAAAGTATTCGTTATGGATAAGGCGAAAGGGATAAATAGAAAAGGTTCGCGTTCATCAACTGCTCGTATAAGCAGGCCACGGAAAAGAAAGCGTCCACAGAATCCCCATGAAGTTAAAGGCAAAGCGGCTTCAACAAGTGCGTCCGCTAGAAAACTATCTGGCAATTCGTTGGAAGTACCTATAATTGCGAGCCACGGATACAGAATAATTGAATTTGTATCACTGTTTACAACTTTAAGCAGTATTATAAAGTGTAAAACGTGTGATTCAAACATTACTTTTGGTGAAACAAGTGTTAGGGGACTTGGATTCAATTTAGTTGTGAATTGTGAAAACTGTGAACCGCGACATATAAATTCGGGTCCTCTCATAAATCAAGCACGAAAGAAGGTCGAATCGCCTGTAGATCCAGTCAATCGGCTTTGCAAGAGGCTGAAGCTGAAGCAGAGGGTCATATGTACGAAGCAGAAATGGCTGATTAATGGTAAGTGAAGGATGCATATGATGTCGTTAAAAATAACGTCCCGAAACTTTAAACGCGTTTTTCTCGAAAATAGGTTTTCAGAAACGGTGTGCACAATATCTCGGAATCTAACCAACCGATTTCTATGAAATTTGGTACGTATCTTTAGTATAACATTTTTTAGGCATTGACGATCGATTTTTTTTTAATTGTTAACAATTTCGAAAAATATAAACAAAAAAACTTCGAAATTTTTGGTATAGATTCGATAGATCAACAACAAATAACTGCTATTTTCATAATTTTCACAAAAATGGAAATGTTAGATCGTCAATGCGTAGAGAATACTGTGTATATACTTTTAAACTTTTTTTGATTTTTTGTTGCAGCTAATCCTGTTCGGCTGGAATCATGTACACCGATAGGCAATTTAAAAAAAAAGTTATGTAAAAGGATACCGTCGGAAAGTTAAATAAGAGCCTTTTTTTAATGTTGTTTCATGTACTTCGTAATGTGCTAAAATAAACCACAAAAACTTATGTCAATCAAATATGTACTTTTCTTTTTATTGTTCCTCAAAATTATTAGTAATTTTTAGACTCGTCGAACTGTCCTGCCCCCTTAACAAAAGTTGTTTGGTACGGGGGGGGATTATGCGATATAAATTTTCTTTTTGTATCGGGTATGGTGGGGGAGATTTCAAAGTCAGTTTAATTTTTTTAAATGGACTGCTATATTTTTTTATACATAACATGATAGTGTATGTTAAGACGAGTTCAACGAGTACAATAAGTACCTACCAATATGTTCAATTTTGAATTATTGAAAACTTCTGGGTGTCTTTCTGAAGATTTCCTCCACGAAAAAAAAAAAAAGGTCCATAAGACTTTGCGCTTAATTCGTTCTGAAAATATTGTCAAAAACCGACAACATTTCGTTAATGTATGTATATTAGGCAGCATTCCCAACCAAATTAAAACCAAAAATTTGTGCATATGACAACAAAGCTTCCATTTGTTATAAATGGTGTTTACACTTTTTACGCTTTGTATGTCCTTATGATAAATACCATCTGGGTTTATGTACATCTTATGATTATAACAACAATGAAATTACAGCATTTCAGAAAAAAAATATTTGAAGGTTAGATATAAATAGTGAAGTATATATGTATTTAAAAAGTTATAAAGAAAAAAGTAACATCCTGAAAAAATCACTCCAACAGGACAGGAACCTGCAACAAAACAGAACAGCCTTCCAACATGCTCGCGTCTTACCAACACCACATCCCGATCACATTTACTAATACATACTTATACTTCAGAAGATACACAGAGATAAAAACTTTAATGTTAAATATCTTGTAAACTATTAACCACCTGCACCGAAAATCAGTTATGAATAACTTCAGTTTCTCAAGCTCTATCATTGTGCCAAAGTTTGTTAAAATTTGAGAGTTACACCTTGGAACCTTTCCTTGAAAGAAAAAGTGGCACTATAAGTTGTATAAGGTGTATGATGACAATAGATTATATTCGTGTGTTTTACTCTGACAGATATTTAAACTCAAGTATAATTAATAAAAAATATAATCTATTCGCATGATGGAATACATAATGTACTGCAACTTTTCCAAAACTTATAATTATGACTGTCAAATATTTATCTATACAAGAAACTACTGTTGCAAGTGGAAGATTACTTTCTAAAATATGTATGCCAAACTCTTTCTGACAAAAGAACAAAGTTGCAGCCAATATACACTAATATGCTTTCTATAAGTTCCAATAAGCATAAATAAATTACAGTGATAAATTTATGGATATATTAATAATTAAGAGTAAGTTATCAACACTTTATTAATAATCTTTGGTAGCACCTCCACATCACATCTTTAAAACGTTAGCTTGTTTCACACCGAATGGACAGTTGGAGAGATGATTGAATATATTAATCAATTTGCATATTACTCACCCATCAGTGCAATAATGAAGTCATAACTGTAGAGACCCTACATTTTACTGACACTTGTGGAATCAACCCTACATTTTTTTTTTTTTTTTGTTTTTCGTGGAGGTAGATCGACTCTATGTGATAAACAATTGGCAACCAAACGGTGGCTCTCCCTCTACATTCGACGGATAATGTGTACAGGTATTTAATGTATTTTTTTAGCAATTTGTTTTTGTAATTCATCCAAAGCGATATATTATGAAATTAAATTAATCACTCAATAAGTATTAACATTAGATTGTTTCCTCGATATGGCCATGGTGGTCATCAGTGACTGGAGTGCCTCAAATGTTTAGAATAATTAAAATAAAATAAATGTTGTCAACTAAAAATTTTGAACGTCACAGCTAGCTAGACATTATTTTCAATTGAAAAAAAAAATTATAAAGCATAATACTATAATCTTATGCTTAAAATGTATTTTGACAGCAACTGGTTATTCACTGTCACGCCAGACAGTGAACGTGTTAATAAGTAAGTGTTGTTCAAATTATATCGTGTTTGATATGATTTTCATCAGAAAAATCTCATCAACATGTTAAAAAAAATTTCAGATGAAAAAAAGTAAAATTAAAGAAATTATATTTTTCTATTATGATTTGTCGAGCCGTGAAATCTCGTAAAGGAAACCGACTGGTGTAGCGTTACACGCTTGACTGACTGCGAGCAAGATAACATGGGCACAGCAATTACGCAGACCTAGGCGTTCGACCATTTATACTGTCACTAGTAGAATCCAAACTTACTGACTCTTGTGGAGAAGTTACTGTAATTGTAACCTATACATCCTAAACTTTTGGCTGTAACAATATAGCACTATTTTCCTGGACAAAAAAAATGTAATAACAGATTTTTGATATCCACTCATAATTTTCCCTCTCAATACTCTTTGTCGATTGTAATACCAAGGGCCCATATGGAACTAGACAATCGCAGACACAACTACTAGAGTCTCGAGTAGATTCAAATTAAAAATTCATTTCACTAAACTGTTACACGCTACCACAGGTAAGAAGCACTACCACGCTTATCACTGGGGCACGCTTGCATGTAACAACTACAAAAAGTTCAATTAAATTTAACAATCCCACTGCTATGACCTCCCATTGTTAATGTATATCTCTAGCTTCTATAGCATATCTGAAAACATCATAACTGTCTGGAACACTGTGCAACAATAATATGGCCAGCAAATCATTAGACACATGAATGTCCATTTCTAAGAGTTTGTCTACAATACCAAGAAATGTATTTAAATATTCATTCATGCTCTCACCTTCTTTTAATTTGTTGAATAGTAATTGCTTCTGAGTAGACTTTCACACTGGTCCTTTAAACTAGTAAACTTCCTGTAGTTTTAACCGCACATCTCTGGAAGTGTCACAATGTTTTATGTAATAGAAAGCGAATGAGTTCATGAAAAGAATTATGTTCACTTTATCCTTCTGATCTTTTCCATTTCACACTTCGATTTTATCTTCATCTATCAGTGATACTTCGATCCATTCGCGTATTCCCAATAATCACTTTGCATGAAGATAGCTTTCACTTGAAGCTACCACATGCCATAGTTTTCTTTATTTAATTTATTTCAATTTGTAACCTGTGTAGGGGCATATTCGTATCTGTTTCTTTGCATACTTTTTTTCTTCACCAATATAACCACGTGTTCTATTAGGTTAGGTTCATGTACCGCAGTTTTCAGCCAATTCTATATCTCCATATATTTCATTTACTATAATTTATACACTTTCACGCTACTTTGGATGCATATCTTGTTGGTTTTTATGTAGAATTGCGGAAATACTTTCTAATGAAATCCTATATCAACACAGTTTTCTTGTCATAGCACGAGAAATCAAACTGGAAAGAAGCATCGACAAACAATTTCTACCGAGTACGTATACAGCCGGGCTGTGGAGGCGCTATTGGAAAATAGTGAATTTCCCCTAGAACACTCCCAATAATGATAAAGCTTGGTATTTATAGTTTAAACTTTATTCACTATTAACTAATTAAAAAAACAAATATTATACACAAAATAAATACTATTCATACTCTTAGTAGCTAAAACTTAATATTACACTAAGCTAAACTAAGATGTATATACAAAAAAAGATTAATAATGACTGCGAAAAACGATATTAACAGCACGGTGATTCGAGAAAAAAAGACGTCCACTCCAGCGTCCAGCGTCATCAGGAAAAGCGCCTCACGTCGGAAACAGAAGTCACTAACTTTTTATTTTCCCAGCGGACGGCAGTTTACTGAAAACAAAATTTCCGGCAGTACGGCTGAGAGGAAGCAGAGGTCGCCACAAGACAGCAACACTGTAGCGGAATTATAGAGATTCCCAGATAATATATCTTTTATTGTCCATGATTTGAATTACAATGAGGCGGAACCGGAAAGGATTCGAATGTACCTTAACTAAACTTAATCTAGATACGCGACTACATACTATATCCTACAACTGGTACCAACGTAACAAAATATAAATCTAATACTTAACCTAGTAACCTAATTGCGATGGAAGAGTGCTTACTACAGTAATGTAAGTACTTATACTACTGATGGCTAGAACTGCTACTTTTGAATCACGAGTGATTTGATCACGTTCGTGTCCAATCACGGTGATTTTTCACAGTGCGTACTGATTTCTCGTGATCGCTTCTGATTGCCGGAGAGGGTAAGTGTTCTTTCATGTCGACATAACCTATATACTTTATATTAATGCACCAAAATTTATATCGCATAAGAGAAAGAATTAATGAAGAATAATGGATAAATAAATGATTGTAAATTACAAGCGTAAGTTGAATCTTTAATACTTTTTTACTTAATTCTATAAAATATAATAATAAATATTTATCGA
>NW_017100326.1:34966-39364 GCF_001263275.1 Habropoda laboriosa | reverse complement strand
GGAATTGATAATCCTTCCACCAGATCAGCGGATCTCCAGTTTTTATATACAATTTTTCTTTTAAATAATACTCTATTTTTATTAACACTTTATTTTCTTCATTTTCCTTTTCTGGGCTATATTTTTCAACATTTTCATCTAGAACATCCCATATGGATAATTCTTTGTTGCTTTTTTCATTTCCTATTTGATATTGCACATTTATACTGCTATTTTCCACCAACATACTTATAATTTTGGCTTTTAACTTTTGCAATTGTTCGGTAGAGAAAAAAACCTGTATTATGGTATGATTTTCTATATTTTGGAATATATTTTCTATACCATCTTCAATACTATGTATTATTTGTTGTGCATCTGAAGAAAAATCTTTTTGTTTTAATTTGGCACATATATTTTTCAAACCAGAAATTATGGGAATGATTGATGAAGTGTTGCTGACTTAATTGGTTTTAAAATGACTGCCATTTCATGCAGTACTTCCCATTCCGTGTTTAAAATTTTAGGTAAATTTTTATTATTTAAAATTACAATTGTGGCTTTAATTGGCTCTCCTAGCAATATAAACCTATCAATCATTTGATAAGTAGAGTTCCATCTTGTGGGAACATCTTGGATTAATTTATTGCTGCCTGCGGTCATTTGACATTTTCTTAGTTTTTCTGCAGCTGTAGTGCTTTTTTTAAAATATTTCACTATTGTTCAGACATTATCAATTTATGGTATTATTATTGAAGCTTCTTTTCACAATTAAATTCAGATTATGTTTAAAGCATGACATGTATTCACATTCAAAATACTTTGTTATCACATTTTTAATATTTATTGCGTTATTTGTGACTGCAAAATTAATTTTTTCCAAAATCTCCCACTCTTCACATATCTTTTTTAAATTCTCTGACATATTGGCACTTGTGTGAGGTCCAGTAATTTGAATATAATCCAACAGTGACGATTCTAATTTATTAATAAAACGTTTCTACATTTCGCAATGTCCAAATGTCTGTTGTTAAACATACTGTACTTGCATTTTTCAGTTTTTGTTTACAATTATTTTTACATTTTTCAAAAGCAGATGGTATGAGTGCATATGATATAAATTTCTGGAAATTCATAATTTGGATTTAATGCCTTAACAAATTCTTCGGATCCAATGGCTTCTACTATTCTGAATGACTGCAGATCTTTTATAAACTTTACAGTTTATTGTTGACATTTTTTTTTTGGTAAAAATGTCGTTATTTGTAGTTGATTTGATGTTAATAAATTTGCAGCTCGCCCTGGACTATCTTGTGGTGCTGATGCTGGTGGTGATACAATGTTGCTTGGTCCATGTTGAGGAATGTCTGGCTTTAATTATAAATTGTGATGGCTGTGGCTGAAAGAAATATACAAAAATATATTCTACATCGATAGATACATGAAAGCATGCAAAAGAATGCTTCTAGATTTAAGTATAATAACTTTTTTTTATATTATTTTATTTTACATATATGGATAAGAACTAAATTACAATTTACTTATTACATTTTATAATTAAATATACCTGATGTGTTCTCCATGCTAGTGAAATAGTAGGATGAACCGCACTTAAATGTTTTTTTAAATTTGAAGTGGTTGTCTTGTATGATAATTTTTTTTAGATATTTTGCAGGTAGCATATCCAGTAAGGTAAAGGTACCAGTAGTTGACCAGTTAAGAGAAATCCTCCACGCGAACAATAGTAACTATTTGCTCTGTCATTAAATAGCGAGAGTCGATGCCTGAAAATACTCTTTAAGCCTTCTAGATTATGTAACAATACCAATTTTTTAAAAAAGTTATGTCCTCCACGCGAACAATGGTAACCACTTGCTCTGTGATTAAATAGCGAGAGTTGATGCCTGGGGATTCTCTTTAACCCTTCTAGACGATGTAACAAGACCAATTTTTTCAAAAAGTTATGTTATAAAAATTTTAAAAACATATTTAAAAATTCAGTAATTGCTTCAGAAGTTGACCACTCTTAAAAATGAAAAAACTAGTAATTGACCCTCTGTTCGTTAGTAGTTGACCACTTATATTAGAAGGAGGGTTAAAGCAACAATATTGGCAATCATTTTAGTATTGTTTATTTTCAACAATTACCAGCACAAGTTATAATTAGAATGGAAAGTAGAAATAAAACAATTCAATTCCATAACAAGTTCAATTCGGGAACAGAGTAGACGTTGCGAGTTCTGCTTGATTTCGTGGGCTTATTGATATGAGAAACTACAGCCTTCCACTCATAGTCCAGCACATCAGGCTTCTCTGGCCACTTCCATAATCGCCCGTACATTTCCATGGATGAAATAAAAATAAGTAAAAAAAAAATAAAAAAATAAATAAATAAATTTCTAAAATAAATAATTAAGTAAATGCATTTTAATTTTCCGGTGGTGTTTATAATATCACGCACATGGTTATTTTAAAAAAGTGGACACTGGACGGAGTCAATAATTGACCGTGGAGCAGTCAATAGTTGACCATGTGGTCATCCACTAAAACGCAGTATGCTACAAAATTTAGAACTATATTTTGTACTTCTAATAAAGTTAAATACAAAAT
This sequence comes from Habropoda laboriosa, assembly GCF_001263275.1. Taxonomy (NCBI): domain Eukaryota; kingdom Metazoa; phylum Arthropoda; class Insecta; order Hymenoptera; family Apidae; genus Habropoda; species Habropoda laboriosa. The sequence continues at coordinate 36,775 of NW_017100326.1, read as the reverse complement.
GGATACATTATAAATCGTAAACAAATTTAAATAACTCACATCAGTAATTGACCACGCCTGTCAACTTCTAAAAACTGTTAGAATAACAAGATTCAGAATTTGACCCCCCAATAAACTATTGCTTTTTGTGGTTAAAATAACAAAAACGTTGCATTTATCACTTAGAAAACGCTGTGAGAATTTAATAAGTAAATAATTCAGTCACGAAGAGTTCGCAGGATTTGTTTACCTGAACCGTACAGCTGTTCTTAACAGAAACGTTAAGGAAATAGCAATATAGAGGCATATTACTTACCTTAATGGATTTAGACGTCCGTTGTTACTACGCATACTTCTCGTCACATGTAATTCTTTTGAAATTTAACTGATAGATGGTCTTGGCATGTCAGGTGCATTTTTTTCAAAAGAGTATCACTTATAAAAACCTTATTTTTTACGTTTCTCTAAAAATTGGTCAACTACTGATACCTTTACCTTATTGCTAACTGGTGTAAAAAAACTTCACACATCACTTCCTCCAAATGCTTTAGCTTGGATAGACATTTTACTCATGATCTTTCTTTTAGCACGTTAAAAATGAAACTGAGCACGAGAAAAAGATTTCCAATCTTTAACAGTGATCGCATTTCGCGGGTGGAGTTGAGAATGCATCACACTGCCTTTCCTTCAAACTGCTTAAAAGGATAAATTCCACTAATACTGTTTCGATTTTCGGCTATACGCTTCAAAAATTAGTTACCTCCTATTTTATATATAATATTTTAATCATGCTATGTTTAAAAGTATGAAACGAATAGAAACATATTTTTGTGAAACTAAGTCCATTCCTTAGCATGTAACGCTGAATTAAAGATTTTATTTTAGGAGGGGGGTTATGGAAGGTGAGGAATGGTGAAATAAACTGAAACTCTTTTATATACAGGGTGTCCCGTAACTCCTCGAACATCCGGAAATGGGGGGTAGCTGGGGTGACTCTGAACAACTTTTTCCTTTTCCAAAATCCAGTTTGAAGCTTCGTTTTCGAGTTATTAACGAAAAACACTGGCCAATTACAGCGCGCGTAGAGCCCACGCTCAGGGGCGGAGAACAGAGGCTCATCCACGCGCGATCGAACAAATGTGTACGCGTGACTTCTCGGTTCTCGATCGCTGTCAAAAAAATTTGACTTTGCACTGCTGTTTTTATAAGGCTTAGAGAAATGGTTTTTGGCCGTCATTCCGACGTTTGTATAAATTTTTGAAAAAACTGCAATTAGTCTGAATCGCGAAGAAAATAGCGAAGGTCGTTTTTACAACTTTTTTATCTGAGCTCGAAATGAAAATCTAAAAAATACGTTTTGTAGATCTACGTCAATTATACACATGGATCACGTCCACCGTGGATCGGCCATGCCTAAAGCCGTATTGGCACTCGGCCAAATCGGGACCCCGTCGCGACAGGTGGCTGGAGAGGCGGGAAGCTATAATCCTCTTTAAGAGCTTCCCCGCCTCGTCCAGGAGTATGATGGGCCGGTACGCGTAGGAAGACTCTGCGGGCCGTCCGTCCTTCTTTAGGAAGACCATGCACTCCCTCTTCCAGGGTGTGGGGAACACACCTTGCTGCACGCAGCCTGTGAACAGATGCGCTACCCTCTCTCCGAGGACGCTCAGGGCCAAGACCAGGGCTTTTTGCCGGGAACCCCGTCCGGACCCGGGGCCTTGTTTCCCCGGGCCCTAAGGCGCTGCACCGCCCCGGCAAGCTGCTCCTTCGTCACCCCGAGGTCCACGGACCAATACACCTGGTCCGCCCCCGGATCGGGTAATTGCTCCT
>NW_017100326.1:19323-34867 GCF_001263275.1 Habropoda laboriosa | reverse complement strand
CATAACCGTATGGTATGGCCGCCCCCACGGGTCCCGGTCCAGAGAGCCGAGTAGCTCACTCCACGCCTCGGCCTTGGCCGTCCTGATGGCGCGCTGAAGGGACACCACCCTCTCCCGGTAGAGTCCCCACAGCGTCGCCTCTCCCGCCTCGTCGCGGATCCTCCTTCTGCGGATTCTGGTTTACTGGCGTCGGGCCCTAACGCAGTCGTGGCGTATTTCTGCTATTTCGCCAACCACCAGTACACCTGCCCGCCTTCAGGGAGGCTTGGCCTGGGGCATCGCGCAATCGCATATGTCGTGAAGCGCACCCCGGAACCACTCTGCCACCCCCTCCACATCCGCGACGGGCCCGACCGGAACTTCCGGCCAGGCCGCGACGAGAGAGGCCGCCATCAGGGCGTCCTCGTCCAGGCGCTTGCGCGCCCATCTTCGCGGTGGTGAGGCCACCGGGCAGCGCAGGGGAAGGGCGGTGGAGACGTCGAACCGAATGTATCAGTGGTCCGACAAGGTCTCCACCTCCTCTTCCACCCTCCACCCCGACACGCTGCGCGCAGCGAGGGGGGGGGGAGGCCCAAGTCAAGTCTACAATGGTCCGCCCCCTGAACAGCACGCAGGTGTGGGCCGAACCACGATTGACGAGCTAGAGGTCCAGCCCCGCTACCCAGTCTGCCACCGCCAGGCCCCTCGCGTTAGCTCTGGGGGACGCCCTCATCTCATGGTGGGCGTTGATGTCCCCCAGGACCATTCAATCCTCCACTCGGCCAGGGTTTGCAGGAATAAGTCCTGCGCCCTGGCCGAGTGGTTTAAGTTTGACTGCATGGCGCTGAATTTTAGGCCCTGTCGGCGGGCTCCTCCCCGCCAGCACCTGACTTGCCATCGGCTGTGTCAGCCGCCTTATCATCCACCTCCATAGGTGCGGGCGTGAGAGGAGCCACCGCGGCCGGATCCGAGGGTGCCTCTCCTATCTTCGTCGCCACCTCCATCACCGCCACCTTCGCAACCGGAGTCGCAGAGCGCGGGGCTGGGGCGGGGGAGGTGACCATTACAGGTGCCACCATTTGTTCCCCGCCCCTCCTCTTCTTACTCGCCAGGACGCAGTTTTTGCTCCCCAGCCTGTGCCCGGATGGCCTCCCTAGTCCGCGCAGAGCGGGCATTTAGGGGAGGCCGCCGGGCATTCAGCTGCCCGGTGACCGGGTTCTCCGTAATTGTAGCATCTGCCACTCCGGTCAACCGGACAGCTGCTGGCACTCTTGACGTGCCCCTGGTCCAGGCATTTGAAGGACTGCATGGGGCGTGGCTTCAACTCCTCCACGCGTGCTGAGTACCAGCCCACCTGGAGCCGCCCAGAAGAGATGATCTTCCGGGCGGCCACTAGTGGGCATCTGACCCAGCACGCCCCCATTCTATAGGGGGAGAATCCGATTTCCCCCACCATTACTTCCGCCTCGAGGCTTCCCCCGGCAAGGGCGACAGCTGTCCCCACCTCGGGGGTGGTGACGCTGTCGTCCAAGCCAGAGATCCTGACCTCTTGCTTCTTCTGTGGGCGGGCGATCTTAATATCGTCCGCGCCCACTATCTCGACCATCTTGGCTGCGAGTGCGCCAACCTTCGCCGCCCCACCCCCCTCCCCGGGGATCAGCAGGATCATCGCGCCTGTAATGGCACGACGGGGCCTGATTTTGGAGATCCGCAGGTCGGCTAACTTGATCTTCGACTTCGCGTCGGCGATCACTTCCCCTACTTTCCTTTGCCCCCCAGGCAGATCTGTGACGACAGTGGTTGCCGTCCTGGGGGGTCATGGTGGGCGGACTTTCTGTGGTTTTTTTCTTTCTGTGGGCCCGCTTTTTCCACCTCCTTCTTCCACAGGCTTTTCTTGCCGCTCGCTGCACTTTGCGGCCCACCACAGTGGACCATGTTCCCTCGTGGGCGTCGGCGGAAGTTGTAGTCTGCGCCGTCTGCACCTTCTTCCCCGCCTCTGCTGCTGCCTCCGTTTCCGGAGGTTTGGCCGCCGTCTTCTTCTTCTTCTTCTTACTCTTCTTTTTCTTCTTCTTCGGCTCCTCCTCCAAAGAAGCAGAAGCGACGAGCGGTTGAAACGCCCCGTTACTTTTCTCTTCCCTGACTACCTCCCGTGTGGCACGGGGCGAAGTTCCTCGCGCAGGGCTGACATTTTAGCCTCCACAATGGAGGCCACAGCGCGGAGAAGTTTTTCCTCCCGGCTCTTTTCAGAGTCGGGGGGAGATAATGTGTCCTCCTCACTCCTGTTTGGAGACAGCTCGATGGCCCTCCTTTTTCTGTCTCTCCTCCTCAGGGTCATTTTGTGATCCTGATGGGGGCAGATCTCCACCGGTGATGCCTCTGGTTCCACCGCCATTTCCCCCATAGCCACGGTCACTTGCTCCATGGGGTGGGGCGACGGTGGGCGTGGCGTTTCTTTGGGCGCATCCGATCTCGAAGGTTTGGAGGCAGTCCTCATGGCCTTCAATTTCCTTCCCTGCTCCGCAATAACTTCGGCTAGTCGCCCAACTTGGGGGGTTTGCTCCTCCACCGTTTTCCGGAGCTCCGAATTTTCCTTCTCCAGGACTGCACCCGGCGCCGTCGAGACAGTTCCTTTCCCGATTCCTTTCCCCTTTCCCGATCCTCCTGAAGAGGATCGAGGCCTTCTTCAGAACCTGTACGTATTCGCCCGTGAGGTGGCCACTGGTCCCAGCCACCTTTTTCACCTCCTTGCAGGCATCAACAATCTGTGCCTGCATATCAGCTGTCGGCATTTCACGGACACGCTGTTCCATCTCCGCCTCCTATTTCCGCCATTTAGCGGATGGCTCCGGAGGATCCACGTTTGGATCAAAGAGATCCAGCTGGGTTTTAAGCTCCAGCTGGTGTTCGAGAGCCTTATTATATCTATCTATCTCTATGGCTCTGCCTCTATACTCCCCACTTGTTACGGGCCTGCTCCTTTTTCTCAGTTGATATTGAGAGTCGCCGAGATTGTCTTTGAAGGTTTTCGTTGGCGGCTGCTCCTTCCTCGTGGAACTGTCGGAATCCTCACTGCAGTCGCTAATGTACAGCGTCTCCTCCGTTGGTGTACGATTACTTGTGCATTTCGCTCCTCCCTTTGCCTTGGAGGGCAATCCTCTCCTGGCGACGTTCCTGGAAGCTTGCCTTCCATTCAGGCCATCGCCGAATGCCTCAATGCAGGCTCGTAGTTGATCGGAGCTTACACTTCCTCTGCCACAAGTGGTGACACCGGATGTTGATGGCACGCCGTCACCACCTCCAGACTCAAATTTCCCAGACAAGGCTGAGGCATACGACATGCCTGCGACTTGTCTGTCCTCGTCGCGACTCAGCTGGTCACGACCGCGACCGCCACTGCCGCCCTCCTCCTCCTCTCCTCCCACCTTCCTCGTTTGGGTTTTTAAGTTTTTGAGAGACATAATGTGGCAGAAATAACAAACACCTACATATCGGTGAGACAACACTAATGCAAAAGAAAAGGAGACATAATGTGGCAGAAATAACAAACACCTACATATCGGTGAGACAACACTAATGCAAAAGAGAAGCTTTTTTATTTTTTGTGTTTTGCTGATAAAAATTTTACTAACGTATCCATTTTTTTTCTGATTAAAATGAGACCAAACACGGTATAATTCGGTTTATATTTAGTTACTTAATAAGAAATTCCACACATGCATATGTACATACACATATAATTACGCCCTCCCTATAAATACTTAATGCATATTTACATACACCCACACTTTATTATGTCTTTATTATATCTATTAAATGTAAGACACCTAAAAAAGGTTATATATAAGGATTTACAAAACATACAACCCGACGTTGCATTGCTTTAAAAATAAGAATATTGTTCGCGTAGAGTCTGGCCACGGAGTGGGGAAGACGATGGTCTTCTGGTAAGAGGACTGTGAGAGACAGCAAATTGATACCCCAGAACCTTGAACACATACGAACTTTTTATTAGTAAAATTTTTAACATATTAGTAAATTATAATTGTTCGCAAACTGCTTGCGAACTGTTTGTAAAGAGTCCTGAGTAGTGTAAACGTTAGTATAACAACTCCTATGTGTATTCTTATGTGTCCTTTAAACTCGTCAGAGGTAAAAATTCGTTTCTTCCTATTCGATAACGGATCAAAGGCAATGGCGCTTACGAACCGTTATCCTGCTATGAGAGTGTTACATTCTGTAGATGTAAACATGAAATGAACGTAGCGGGCAAAGGAAGATTCACAAGCCCAATCGACACAACCAAGTTTTGTAACAATATCGTGTTTGGTATCATTTTAATCAGGAAAATCTCAACAATATTTTGATGAAATTTTTATTAACGAAAAATTGAAAACAACAAACTTTTGTAGTTTTGTTAGCATTGTCTCACGGACGTGCCTCCACCGAAAGCGATAAAGAGATGCCGCGGCTGTGTCACATTAGTCGCTTGCCTGGTTCAAGGGTGGTCCCCCCTTGTGGTGGCGATAGACCATGAACCGTTCGCGTGTAGATCCCAAAGAACTCTTATAGAATCTTTACTGTAATCATAAGTACCCGGACACCCTTTAAAACAGAAGAACTTTTTTAAAATTGGATGAAACGACTTGAGTTTTGTTTTTTGAGAAATTAGGATTAATTTACAATATGACATGTGAAAAAAATTGCATTTGGTCGGGATCCCGAAAAAAATAGAATAGGTCACGTTGTACAACTTCTTTACCTGAGCTTCTAATGAAAATTTAGTTATATGTACATATACATTGTTACGGGTTACGTTTTGTGTCCTCACACGGAGCGTAATATTGGTTTGTGACGGACCGGTCGGAACATTCAACGTACGTGGTTGATACGTCGTACTCCAACATGTCCGATAGGATTGGAACCTTCGACGTATGTATGTGGCTAACACGTCGTTCTCCGAAGGATGGAACGGTTGGGAGGTTCAACGAGTACGTTGTTGACAAGGGGTTTGTGATGGACCGATCGGAACATTCAACGTATGTGGGTGATACGTCGTACTCCAACAAGTCCGATAGGATTGGAACCTTCGACGTATATGGTTAATACATCGTTCTCCGACGGATGGAATGGTTGGAAGGTTGTGAGGACAGTATGTACCGTAATGTTGGATATATCTCGAGCGGTAAAGATATATCCTTGTGAGTTTCGCTGATTCGTTACTAATGTTACAAAGGAGATGGTTAATTGAATATAGGCAGATGTAATTCTACAGTAACTACATTCTAATAATAATATTTGAGTTTACAAAAGTTTACAATGGTCTAAAGATAAAGTATACTGGTCGATTCTTTACTGAGCAAGAATCTTCCTTCTCGACTTTACACGGCGAGTACGCGGGGACGTCGTAGACAAGTATGTCTAGTTGACACTTACGAAGTAAGTATTATACTCAGTTGCTCGAAAGGGAGTTCAGACCGATCTTGCTTGTGTCAAACCGCGACTATACGAATACTGCTCTACTTTAAAGTTCAGAGTGACTCTGCCTCAGAGCATCAGAAATCATGCCCTTATATACCCCAAAAATCTGTATTTTTTGGTGGTGGGGGCCCTAGTTTTCCGATAAGAACGAAATGCGTTCGTTTATTCTATTTCAAGGGTCTTCTAGGGAGTGCGCGCTAGGCGGAAGTCTCGGCGCCGCCGTGTCGGCTTGACTCGCCGTGACTCTTACTATTTTATTCACAATTTTGACCAATTGCAAGTTTTTCAAAATTTTTATTACACGTCATCTAGTAAACTGATCTTTCTAATTTCTCAAAGAAACTGAAGTCGTTTGGTCCAATTTTAAAAAATCCATCATGTAAAATATGTTCGGATATTTATGATCATCAGTGTACATATTACTAGTTTGATATGGTGCTGATTTTGCCAAAGATTTTAATAAAATGCTCAAATATACCTTAATTACGCTTACGTTTATATATTTTAATTATGTTAATATATGTTCAAAATAGTTTATAAGAGATTTTATTTTTTAGTTATAAGTTAAATTGAACTTAAGTCAGGAAACATAGTAAACGACCAGTTTTATGATTTTCGTTCAATAGTTAATACTTTATTTCTTTATTTTTTTATAGTGTATAAAAAGTCATAAATAAAGTTCTTACTGAACGACTATATTTTCTCTTTATTTCTTGATTATGGTTATAATCTATAGCTTACAGAAGTTTTTATCTTGGGATATCGTAACTAATCTAAAAAATAGAAGTGTCCGGGTTTCAGGCGGAAAAGTCCGGAGTTTTAATGCTCTCTGTCCTAGATTCGTGACTTTATAAATTGCAACCCTAACTGCGCGTCGTTTGCATAGGTATACGTTCAACTGTCTCGTTAAGAGAGACGAGTCAGGACGTGCCGTCTCGCCGACTCCCCGCTCACCTACCACGCAAAGCAGGCCCTGTCGCAAGTAGCTCACTTCACCGTCCTCGTAACGGATTTTCTCGCAGTAATTAAATGTAAACCGAATTATACTGTGTTTGGTCTCATTTCAATGAAAAAAATATCGTGGATATGTTAGTAAAAGTTTAATCAACAAAACACTAAAAAATAAAAAAGTTTCTTTTTTGTGTTAGTGCTGTCCCGCCGATATGTAGGCATTTAGAGTAGACTCCCGTATAACGCGGTTAATACGTTACGCGTTGTATGAATTTGCGTTATAAGAAATCGTGTTGTACCAGAATTTTTCTCGTATAACGCGAATAATCTAAAGTAACATGTTTGGAATGATTATTGCCATGCCAACTTTTGTTTCCTATGTTCTATCAAATAGGACAGTTTTTTTTTAAATAAGTGACATACATATATTCTCTGTTGGGTTAAAAAATCACATTACTAATGTATGTAATAAACAAACAATCAACAAAAAACAGAAACAATTGTAAAACAGAAGAAGTCGGTAACGATGAAGAAAACAGTGTAATGCTCAACTAAAGTAGATTTAATTTTTAAATGTAGGGAATTCGTGTATTTTATTATTTAGCGCGTTGTACGAGGAATCACGTTATATGAAAACAGTAGTTCCGATATCTTTGGCGCGTTATAGGAATTCGCGTTGTAGGAACGCGCGTTATACGGGTGTTACGGATTACGCTTTGCGTCCTTATACGGAGCGGAATTTCGGTTAGTTAGATAGGAGGCCTGGAACATTCAACGCATGTGGTTACTACGTCGTTCTCCAGAGGAATTGGAACATTCAACACATGTGATTACTACGTCGTTCTCCAATAGGTAAAAGGGTTGAGGACAGTGCGTATCGTAATGTTAGATATACCTCGAGCGGTAAAGGTATATCTTTGTGAGTCTAGCTAATTCGTTACTAATGTTACTCAGGAGAGGTTTGGTTGAAATGAGCGAGTCTGTTAATAAATAGTTAAATAATTAATTGGTCAATTCTCGACTGGGCGAGAATATTCCTTCTCAGTTTACGCGACGAGCCGTGGGGGTGTCTTAGACCGTATTGAGAATATAATAATTCTATGCTCGAAAGGGACTACAACCCGATCTTGCTCGCGTTCCGACTGGCGGAGTAACGTTCTGGTAAAAGACTGAGCCCCCGGGAAGTTTCTTTTTTTCTTTATAATTTTCTCATGCGTGGTTTTTATGCGGTGCCCGGGGCAGTTTGGTGCCTTATTACCCGTTTGTGACCTGGAAAACTTATTGTGAGTATTTGCATAATTTTTTATGTTGTTTATAAAATATTCATGAGTAATGCAGGATAAAAGTTTCAAAAACCTGTGTTACATGGAGAATTGGTGTTAGTGAGGATGGTTTTTGGGAGTTTAGGGATATTACGTTTCTTTTTTAACGGGATTTTGAGGATGACATAGTTTCCTATGCTGCTGACTAGTCGGTTTACATACGTGTAGTTGTACGTGTTTTCTACCATGCGTTTGATGTGTTGTTTAATGTATGTGATATTAGTTTCTGAGTACAGTTTACGTATTGGGTAGTCTCTTGGTGCGTTTTGTATAATACGGAGCAATCTATTTTGTGCTGTTTGTGGTATTTTAGTATAGGTTTTTGCTGCTGAGCTCCATGCTTGTGCTCCGGGTGTGAGGATTGGTCTTACACATGCCTTGTAAAATTGAATTTTGTGAGTGTGTGGTAGCGTGCTGCCTTTTCCAATGAGTGGGTAAAGTATTCTAATAGTGGCTAGTGCTTTATGGATTCTATCTACTATAGCTTGTTTCCATGATAATTTATTGTCTAATATAATACTTAGGTATTTTACCTGTGTTTTCCATTCTATTAGTTTGTTTTCTACAGTAATTGGTGATACATGGCCGGTGTGTTTTTGCTCTTGGTTGAGAACAGTATGGTTTCTGTTTTACTTACATTGATTTTTAATTTCCATTTTTGGAAGTGGGTTATTAATTTGTTTAGGTGTAGTTGTAGTATTTTTGTTGCTTGCTTAGGTTGCCAGGATGAGGTGTACACTGCTGTATCGTCTGCATAGATGGCTGTGTGAATTTTGTTGCTTGTGGGTATGTCATTGATGTATTAGGTCATCCCATAAGTTCGTGCCGACTTTTGTGTATACATTTCATGTCTCGATTTATAAACATACGGCGATAAGGGACCAATGCACTTGAGCTTAGCTGATCGACAACAGTCTAGGGCAGATTTTCGTGGGTATAAGATCGTAGTATAGTGAACACAGTGACTTCTAACAGTAAAAAATCATGAGTGAAATGCGTATTCATTTTCGACATCTCATGTTATATGAATTTCGGAAAGGAAGTTCTGTAACAATTGCACGAAAAACATATGTGCTGTTTACGGAGAAAATGCGCTTTCATCTCGCACCTGTAGGAAGTGGTTCCAACGTTTTAGAGCTGGGAATTTCTGTTTAGAAGACGAGGAACGCTCCGGGCGTCCTCCTCAGACAGACGAAGATAAAATTCGGGATCTTGTTGAAAAATCACGAAGTTTGACAGTTCAAGAGATGTCAAATGTTCTGAAAATACCTAAGACAACGATTCATAGGTGTTTAAAAAAAATGGGGATGGTGTCAAAGTTGAACGTTTGGGTGCCCCATGAACTTACGGAACGGAACCGTCTTGAACGAACGACAGCGTGCATGTCATTACTTGCGCGTAATAAACATGAGCCATTCCTTAAACGCCTGGTAACTGGTGATGAAAAGTGGATACTTTACGAAAACCCTGAACGGAAACGTAGCTGGTCCCAACGAAATCAGCCACCTCAACGCTGTGCAAAACCAGGGTTACATCCACGTAAAGTTCTTTTGTGTGTATGGTGGGATTATAAAGGAATACTCTATTTTGAACTTTTATCTAGTGGTGATACCATTAATTCAGACAAATATTGCACTCAGTTAGAAAAATTAAGGGAAGCACTAGCTGAAAAACGACCAGGTTTAGTGAATAGGAACAACGTTATCTTCCATCACGACAACGCTAGACCGCATGTCGCGAAAAGCGTTACAAAAAAATTGTCTGAATTTAATTGGGAAATTTTACCACATCCCCCATATTCCCCAGACATTGCCCCATCTGATTACCACCTGTTCAGAGTATTACAACACTTTTTAGTAGGTAAAAAATTTGAAAATATTGACATTCTCAAAAATAGCTTAGAAAATTATTTTAAAAAAAAACAAGAGAACTTTTATCGAGACGGAATAATGGCCCTACCAGAAAAATGGGAAGAAGTTGTACAACGAGAGGGGGATTACGTTTTTTCATGAAACTGAAAGGTATGTAAACAATCTTAACATATATAACCGCTCGAAAAACGGCACGAACTTATGGGATGACCTAATAAATATTGAAAAGTATTGGTCCTAGGATTGAGCCTTGGGGGACTCCTGCTCTTATGTGTTTTGGGGATAAGAGGTCTCCGGCAATGGAGACTTGAATGTGTCTATTTGTTAGGAAGTTATGTATGATTTTGATCAGGGGGTTTGGGGTTTGAATATTTTGAAGTTTTAGTATTAGACCTTCGTGCCGAATTGTGTCAAATGCTTTTTGGATGTCGAGTAGCGTCATTGCAGTGTAACGGTTTTTGTTAAACTCTAGTATAATGTGTTCTGTGACTCTAAGGATTTGCTGAATTGTAGAATGGTTTGCTTTGAATCCAAATTGTTCATTTATAATGATATTATTCTGTGCCAGATGTATGTTTAGTCTGTTTAGTATGAGTCTTTCTAATATTTTACTCAGTATGCTAACTAAGCTGATAGGTCTGTAGTTTTGTGGGTGCGTGGGATTTTTTCTTGGTTTGGGGTATGGTGCAATTTTGGCTGTTTTCCACGGGTCGGGGAAGTATGAATGTTTGTAAGCGTATCTGTAGATGTAGTATAATTGTAGTATGGGTCTTCTGGGTAGGTTTTTGACTTGTGTGGGTGTTATTTTGTCGGGTCCTGGTGCTTTGTCTTTTAGTGGCCTTATGAGTTGGGTGATTAATCTTGATGTGATGAATGAAGTGTCTATTGGTTCGTTGTTGTTCCATGTGGTTAGAATTACATTGCGGGCTTCCGTTTCCCATGGTGAGGTTTGGGAGCTTGTGGTTTGATGTACCTGTTGGAAAGTGTGTTCCAGAAGTTCAGCTTTTTCTTTGTTTGAGTGTGCTGTTATTGTTTGTGCTGTCAATGGAGGAATGAGTCTAGGTTTATCTTGCAGTGTTTTGTATGTTTTCCATAGTGAGTTGTCAGTTGTGGTTAAGCTTTTTTAGTTTTTGTTGCCAGTGGGCTTGCTTTATTTGGGAGATGTGTTTGTCTATGAGTGTAATGTGGTAATTTCTTGCTAGTTTATGTTCTAGGTGGCCTGTTTCTTGGTATTTGCGGCGGTATCTGTTTCTAGTGTTTATTAGTTCGAGGAGTTTGAGGTCTGGTGTGAAGGTTCTGGTATATATTGTGGTTTTGGTAGGGGCTTGGTTGTATGCATTTTATATTGTTGCGTTAAGTCTGTTGATTTCTTTGTCTAGGTCTTGGGTTGCGTAGATGTGGTGGTTTATTCGATGTTTGTTGCAGGATGTTTTGTAGGCATCCCAGTCTGTGTGTGTTAGTAACTTGTTTGTATATGGAACGTTTGTGTTGCCTATTTTTAAGGTGACTGGCAGGTAATTCGATGAGAGGTCCTGTATTGTGTGGCAGGTGGTTTGTGCTGTGAAATTTGTCAGGTAAATGTTTATGTTTGAGTGCCTGCTTTTTGGGGTTTTGTGCGTGTAGGTGTCACTATGAAGGATGTGGTAGTTATTGTTGTTGATGCGGTTGTAGAGTATGTTTCCGTTCGTGTTTGCAGTTGAATTCTTCCATGACCTGTATTTGGAATTTAGATCTCCTTCAATGATAAAAGGGTGTCTGTGGGTAGTTAGTGAATTTAGTAGTTGTGGTGTGAATTTTTGCTGTGGGGGGAGGTAGGCTGCTCATATGATTATGGTGGGTTTTGCTTTGACTTTTATAAATGTTGATTCTATTGGTGTGGTGTGTGTTCAGTGTGGAGGTTTTTGTGGATGATGATGGCTACTCCTCCACCTTATTGGATTGTTCGGTCGTTTCTGTATATTTTGTAGTTTGCTATATGAAATCTGTCTGTTGGTTTTAGCCATGTTTCGGTTATTATTGCTATATCTATTTCTCGGGTTTCTAGGAAGAGTTGAAGTTCTTGTGTTTTGGTTTTAAGACGAGTGGGATTCCATAGGAGTATTCTAAACAACAAGGAACGTAGATACTTCCAGGAAGGCCACAAGCATTTCTGTGTTGGTGGTGCAGTTTTTTAACTTGTCAGCTAGCATTTTGAAGGCTGTGATCAATGTTTTTATGTCGCACATTGATTTAATTTGAAAAATTGATTCGAATATTCCGTGTATGTTTTGGAAGTCGCTGTTGTTGTTTGCTGCTTCAAATTGATTATGGGGAGTATTTCTTGTTGCGTTTCTTACTGTTGCTTGTGCGTATGTTCTGTTTTGAGGTAAGGATGGGTAGGTTTGTGATTTTGTTGGAAAAGAGGGTGTTGGTATTGATGCTGGGATTATATTGGTCTGAGTTGGTGGTTGGCGAGGATTCGTTTGCGTGTGTGCACGTTTGGCCAGGTAGGCTAGTAGTGCAGGGCATTGATTGTAATTTGCTGGGTGATCCCCTTTGCAATTGAAGCATGTGGCTGGTGTGTCCCTGATTTTTTGGCAGTCTTTCGTAAGGTGATTTTGTGCGCATTTGACGCAGTTTGGGTTTTTGTTACAGTTCGCTGAAGTATGCCCGTATGCTTGACACCGATAGCATTGAATGAATGGTTTTTTGGAGTTATACTTCTCCCAGTAAATCCTGACTCTGAAGAGTATGCCTATTTTCCTAATATGCTGGGGTGATGTTCCGGGGGCGAATGTTACTTTGTATACTGGGTGGGTGTTATGTTGGTCTTTCTGGATTTCTGTGCATGTTACTGGGTTTAAGCTGTTCAGTTTTAGTTGTTCTATTACTTCTAAGGGTGTGAATCTAGGGAGTCCTTTCAGGACCATAGCTATGGTTTTTTCTCCTGTTAGGGAGTGTGATAGTGAATGCTATTTTCTAGGCAGAAGTTTTTGAAGCTGTTATGGTCTTCTGTAGTTTGAAATTTTATTTTTGTCTGGTTTCCTAGACATTTTATTGAGAATTTGTCTCCGTATTTGCCTTTTAGGATAGTTATTAGGGTGTTGAATTCAGTTATTTTTGTGTGAAGGATTATTGGTGGAGGATTATTGGTTTGCTGCTGTGCTGGGATGTCTGTTTGGTTAGGGTGATTGGGGTTTGTAAGTCTCGTTTGTTTGTTGTTAGGGAGCTCAGTGGTTAGATTGGGAGTTATTTCCATGTCTGTTTTTTCCTTGGAGAAGCATTTTGATAATATGTGAAATGGATTGGATTTTGGGACATTTGGGGTGTGTTCTAGTTTCATACCTGTTCTCTTTGGAGTTTCTTCTTGCCTTGGTGAATCGCTCAGTGACACGGATCTTCTCCGGATCTTCTCCAGATCTTCAGGATGTCGTATGGGCTGGATGGCTTCCCTGCGTGATGTCTTGCTGGTTTCAGCTTGTTTTTGTTCGCCTCCGTGGTCGCAGGTTCTAGGAGTTTGGGACTCTTCTTGTTTTCCAAGGTCAGGTGACTTGATGAGGTTCTCGGCTGCTGCATGTGTTCTTGTTTCTCTCCGCGCAGTGTGAGTAATGTTCTTGCTCTGGAGGTTGTTCGTTCTTCCGCTTTCGGCGGTGTGTTTATGTTAGGTTAGGTTAGGTTTTTATGCTGTTCTTGTTTCACGACCTTCAATACCTCTCTCTTCTTTGTCCGCTATCTACCTGCGTCCGTTGGTTCAGTAAAATACAAAGAGTTTGCAGAATCTAGTATATACATAGCGGAATTTTTATTTCGCCGCCGATATAACTTTGATAACCGAATAATTGCATTTTTTGATATACTGGCTGAAATAATTCCATTTATATAGTGTTAATTTTAAAATGAACTAATAAATTTGGTAGTTATAAATTTTAGTCACCCGAGTGAGTAGAAAATCGTATTCAATTGGATTCAGTACAGTATTAATGTAATCAAAGTAACTTTTGCGATTTTCTACTCGTTCTGTTGGCCGTGGGGCTCCGCCTCCCAGACCACCCAAAAACTCTAACCTAGTCTAACCATACCTTACCACTGTTAGGATTTATCATAACTTTTGAACCACGACCGTCCCGCGCTTCGGACGAAATGCATATTACTCAGGATCGTCCCTTCTACAACATATCCGAAATTTAACAAAATTGGAGTTACAGCCCCGTTTTATGCATAATTACAGATACTAAATATAAGGCTGATATCATTCTCATCGTAACTTCGGTCATTGTAACTTCGATCGTCCAGCGATTGTTTTATATTTTATTTCCCCATTCCGCTGATACGAAGGATCCGTGGAATACCCATGCTCTCTATGGATAGATGGTGTGATAATTTCTGCGGAATGTCCAAACTCGGTATGCGTTGAAGTTAATATATTTCAAGCTTATTACAATTTGTAAGCATATGGCTTTTTGACCGGTTCACCCGTTATGCGTATTAGCTGCCTGTCTTCGCGATGTGTTTACATTTACAAAAGGTCAGTGACAGCATGCTTACGTACTCGCTGTCACAGACGCATACGTATAGGCGAAATTTTATGGTATAGTAGCAATTATTTTTTTCACAAATATCTCGGAAACTAAGTCCAAGCGGCGGATATATGTATAGGAAAAAGTTGTTTAGAATGAGGTCACTGACAACATACTCAAAAATCATGGAAATCGGCGAGGAACCCCCTATTCCGAATAAGTACCCAACTTCCTTTCGTAGTATTTGAAATATAAACTGTATCACACGTATGACTGGATATTATAAAACAAGAATTTATTAACGGTGAATGTTCGAATAAAAAATTCATCACATACAAATCTATATAGTAATACTTACTTATTATGAAGTTTGTAATGTACCATGTGGTGCATAAAGAGACGTTCAGGAATTCAAGTTTCAATGGGTACAATGGGCAATGTGGAACAGGCTTTGTAAACGTGCAAAGAACTTCGTTTCTTCTGTGTGAAATTAATTGCGCAACATTGGAAGATTCACTCGCACGTTCCCCACGTTTTCTAGATCACCAGGGAACAACTTGTACGCACACGTGTTCACAGCACAACACGATATTGGCCAAAAGATAGCTCTCTTTTCCTATTTCTCCGCCCGTTCTTGACGTTTTTGCGCGTGTATGTCTGTTTCCTACGAATACAACAAATATCTCGATCGCGGTGACGAGTGACGACTCGGCGTGAACTGAGCAATGCACAGTAACTGTGCTGCCATATTGTACCTACAATCCCCCCCCAATCGTTTAACACGATTTTGTAGCTTGGTCAACTTTGTTGTTTTAATAAAAAAACAGATACGAGGGATTAAAAATAGTAGTGAATACATATCAGTTCAGATAGTAGTTCAGATATATTTTAAAGTGTTTAAAGTAGCTCAGTTAACTTCCTTTAAAATTTAAAATACACTGTTTCAATATTTAATATTCAATTAAGAAAGAATGGTAAGAATATAATAATTTCAACAGAATAATACTTTGCGCAGATTTATTAAAAATTTCTGCATTTTTTGTAGTCCTGTATTCGCTCAAGTACGTACTAATGAAACACAACGAATATTTAAAGAATGTAAATACTGTAAATATGATACATACGATTGTGATGAGTAAGAAAGTATGGTTAATTTTATTTTGTTAATTTATTTTTAGAAAAGGTTTTCATAGGCTCTCTGGTTAATTTTGTAATAAAAGAATGAGATATGTAATCCACGGAATATAATTCTGTAACCAAAGATAAAATTGCAAAATCCAATATTAAGGTAATGTATAATATTTAAAAGAAAGTAAATTTAAGGAATGTATTATATTGAAAGTACATATTGTTGTTTCAAAAAAACAGTTGTACCAGCCAAGCACGACGATTTTTATTCTCGTACTCTTTTTTTTTGCCGGTTGACTTGTTCGACGGTTTAATGTCG
>NW_017100326.1:14542-19027 GCF_001263275.1 Habropoda laboriosa | reverse complement strand
GGACCCGGCGGGAGGAGCGGTACGCCCTCCCCCGGGCCCGTGCACTCGGGTTCCTCGGGGTCGTGAGCTCCCGTACCGTGGCCGATGAATATCACCGGTCACGGCCCCTGAGGACGCCCATCTAGTGGGCGTGCATCCCGTCGGCGGGCGGAGAGGGCGGGCGGCGACGCCTACGCCTGCGGGCGGGGTCTAGCCGCTCCCGTTCCCTCTCCGCCTCCTCCTTAACGCGCATAACCGCCTCCGCGTATGCGGAGACGGCATGCCACACCTCCTCCCTCTCCACCATCCCTTTCAGGATGTTGGAGAGGGAGAGGTCCCCTCCCAACTCGGTTTCCAAGGGGTGGCGGAGCACCGCCCAGGCCGGACAGGCCCGGAGGGTGTGCTCCGCCGTATCCCTCGCCCCACCACAATGGTGGCAGGCCTCTGTGGCCTCACGGCCCAATCTATGCAGGTACTCACCGAAGCACCCATGCCCGGTGAGCACCTGCGTGAGCCGGTACGTGGCTCTGCCATGCCCACGATCCGCCCATTTCCTGAGAATGGGCAGAATCGCCCCAACGACGGGGTGCGCAGAATGGGCGGAGAGATCCGCCCTCCACCTGCGCATCACCCATCGCCGGGCCTGGAGCTTGAGCTCCCCCACTTCCGGTAGCCCCGGCGGGCCCTCGAACCCCTGGCGGAGGGACCTATAAACATAGGCCTCACCTACCGCCAGGAGCTCGAAAGGTGGAAGACCCGCCGGGGCGGTCGCCGCCGCGTAGGACACCGTGCGGTATCCTCGTATGACCCTGATGGCCAGCCGCGGGTGGACGCGCCGGAGCATGTCCTTGCCTTTGCGACTGGCCATCAGGGTGTCAGCCCAGATCGCGGCCCCGTAAAGGGCCATCGACCGCACGGCGCCCACGTATAGGCGGCGAACCTTCTCGTCCGGCCCCCCAAGGTTGGGCAGGAGACGGCAAAGTGCCGTCGCCGCCCTTTCCAATCGGGAGGCCAGGAGCCGGAAGTGGGGCTCGAAACTCCAGGGGGTGTCCAGGCGGAGGCCAAGGTATTTCATACCCGTCCCTACCCGGACGGCAAAACCACATACCCGGACCCGAGAAAGGGGCGGAACGAGGCGGCGCCAACGGGGGGTGTGGGTGGTAAACCATACCGCCTCTGTTTTCTCTGGCGCCAGCCTCAACCCCATTTCCCGGATCCGGGATGCCACAGAGGCCACTCTGATCTCGGCGGAGCGGACGGTCCATCCCGCGACCGCCCCGGTGGCCAGCATCAACGTGTCATCGGCGTAACACGTCAGGCTGTCCCCCGGGAGGAGTCGGGCCCGCAGGGCCGCGTCATACGCGATGTCCCACAGTAAAGGGCCTAATACGGACCCCTGTGGGACACCACGCGTGATCTCCCTCCTGAAATCCGCCAGAAATGAGGTTCTACCGAGGTGCGATTATTGCTAGTTGAAAATGTCGGCGAGGCCTGTTCCAGGTTGTGTGAGTAAGTTGAATTGCGGTTGTTGATCTTTATTGTTATGATGATACGTTTACACTCGACTGGTGGAGTATGATTAACTGGTTGAATGTTTAGTGAGTTGACGGTACGGATGCACTACTGTATTATTGTGAAGTCATATGTCAGGCGAGGGTAAGCTCGCTCTTTATAGATGTTGTCCGACTGGTCTCGTCGATTGTTGGTTGCACTGATTGGTTAGTTGGGTGGTGTGAAAAATCACCAATCACCCATTTTTTCGTGTGAGCCGCTTTCGGGGGACAGAATTTGTTAATACAGAATTGTCAGCCCCGAAATAGGTACCGTTTTATGGCCAAAAAGTCCCATCGCTGGCGCGAACAATGAAGTTCGGCACCTCGATCTGGCGGCCAACTAATGAATTTTATGGCTATAATTCGCCAGACCGTGGCGAGTTCACGTGAATGTGTAAGATTCAACAACAATATAATAAAGAAATTATTAAGGAACCACAAAACACTATGAAGTATTATGTCACGACTTGTGCGTTAGATTCTTTTGCTATATTACTTTTTTCATTACAATATCCATTAAATGCTTGCTTTACGTTTAATAGGATTTTTCAAAACTTCGATAGAAACTGTTGCTTATATTAAATTTAAATATTTCTACGAAAATGTTATACATGCGTATGTAAGTACTTTTGTGCATTAATTTTGGGTCATGCTAAAAATTTTCGTGCAGTTTTTTGCCAAAACATATAGAAAATGAAATTAAATCATCAATATGATTTCTCTCTTTTATAACAACTTTTTGTCATTGAGCCAAAGACGGACATACGTTGGGACTGCAAATTGCATAAATAAGAAGACAAACTCTTAGAATATATTTGTAACATATGTACAAAGATTTTCAAAACGATCTGCTACTTCTGTGGAAGAAACGTAAGTACTTAAAGCTCAGGTTATTTTAATTATAGAAATCCATTTTGTATTACACTCCATATTATTAAACTAATCATATGATTAAATTTTATATACTTTATTTCAAACTTATAAGCTACAGTTTTATGCTAAGATTGGAGATTCTGTAAAAAGTTATTTATCAATTCATTATTGATCCCTTATATCAAGTTATGTTGAAATTGCAAGGAGTGAAAATTGATCAGTAATCAATTTCTGTGTACACTTATTTTCGGAATTATAATGACCACAAATATTTTTTATGATGAAAAAAACAAAGATTACATTATGAAATTTTATTAATGGTGGTTTCAATGCTTCTCTCAATAAGTACAGGGTGTCCCGTAAAGAGTGTAACACCCGAAAATGGGGGGTTGCTGGGGTGACTCTGAATAACTTTTTCCTTTACCAAAATGTTGGTTGAAGCTTCGTTTTTGAATTATTAACGAAAAACACTGGCCAATCAGAGCGCGCGTAGAGCCGGCGCCCAGGCACGGGAGCCCTATTGTACGTTATGATTCATAACAGTATAGTGTTGATAATAATACAGTGACTGTCACTTCTAATCGTACACCTAGCGGTTCGGCTGATTTTTTTCAATAAAACTTTTATTATTAAAACTTTTAGTATTAAAACTTTTCAATAAAACACTCTTCGCATTCCTGTGCGCTCCGGATTATATTTATGGTTGCTCCACAACCGTCACACGGGGCAGTAGCCGGGGTCCTTGTTGGATCGTGCCCATCATACCTGTTAGGGTCCTCCTGTTCCTTGGCGCAGGCCATGCGCTCAACCTCTGTGCCGAAAAATGTAAATCTAAATGTAAATGTAAATCAGTGTGCTTCCAATATTGCCTGGAACTCTTAGTCCTGCACCGCGGATTGTAGTAGTGTGGGACGTTTGGGGGGCTGCTCGCGTTATGGTAGCTGCCGTAATAACGCCTCCCTGCAGTCTTCGCAGTCCGTGGAACTGAAGTTGACTACCATTGTTTCCCCGCATATATCGCAGCTCAAGGATGATTTCCATCGGACCGGGTGGTGTTGGATAAATTTTTTCTCCTTGCGCATTTTACGCAGGCGATCTTGTCCTCCGTTGTGGTGTAGTAAGTTTTGGTTGTACAGAACGTTGTTACCAATATTGTGAAAAAATGCTGGAGACGTACTGTGTTGTTTGGAGCTTGATTCTTGAGGAAGCACATTTTGGCATCTGATATTCCTTGGTCCTCGGCATGATCCTTATATACGCCAAAAATCTGTTGTCCCCTCTTCGTTTTGTGTGTGCTCGTTTGTGTGTTCGTTTTTCGGTGCTTGCGATCCTGGCCGGGCATCCACGCTCGGATGTTGCTATCTGTTAGCACAGCTAGGAAGAGGCCGTTTTCCGAAATATATTCCGGGATTACTTTCTCCTGTTCCTCGGTTCATGTTGCTACATCTATCCTGCGAGGTCGTAGTGCTTGCGCCCATTTTCCCGTTCGGTATGTCCCTTGGCAAGGGGTGAAGCTTGTCTTGGTGCGTACCAGAATTCCTTCCTTGATCTCGTGGATCCAGTGACCCCGTTCGCCCGTTTTGACCGCGATTGTCCGATGTCCTTCGTTCGCTTCAATTTGCGTTCCTGTTGTTGGCATTGCCACAAGTCTGAAGAAAAAATTTGGCGTTCCAGGTTTTTATATTTTTTGTGTTGAGAAATGTACAAGTGGGGGTAAGTTTGCACGAAGGCTTCTCGTTCGTTACTGTGACTGCGGCGCATCTGTGGCATCGTCGTTGCTTGTTCCTGGCTCCTGCTGAGCCTGGACTTCCGGTTTCGTTTGTTGAGGCTTCCTTATCTTCTTCCAGATGATGTAGGCGATGAATGCCAATAGTGTTGCCAGACCTGTTCCTCCCATAATGTGAAAGTGGGAGTGTGTTCTCTCGGTACTCAAATTTTCTACCTGTTGTTCAATTTGTAACAGGGAAATTGCTGTGCGACTATAGCGCCAATCGTTGCTGGTCGTGCGTGGTGCTGCTTCTATTATTTTAATATGGTGTTGCCCGAAGTCCGGCATAATAGATGAGATATTGATTGAGGC
>NW_017100326.1:14100-14528 GCF_001263275.1 Habropoda laboriosa | reverse complement strand
GAGTTTAGAACGCTCTGGTTTCCATTGCATGTAGTTGTGTCGTGTCTGTTAGGACAAGGCATCCGGGTTTTATCTTCATTATTCCGGTGCCGTGTATGTATCTCAGGGCTGGCGGGCGGTTTTTGCACAAAAATCTGATTGCCTTCCTTCCTGTTGCATAATACAGCAATTTTTGTTTGTTTTCTAATGGTTGCCACCAGTCCGTAGTGATCCTCAGCAGCTGCACGTTACATGTTTTCCAGCTTCTAGCCTTCAGCTGTGTCAATAGTTCTATATCACAGGAAGGGTTCTGGGATACGCTGCAGGCCGGAAGGGTAGCAGGCTCTATGCAGAGCCTTCGGTGTGTTTGGCACTGCTGCTTATATTCTTCCGGAACGTTTAGGTATATCTGGTTGTCAGCTGATATTGCCAGGTACTGGGTAGTCGGT
>NW_017100326.1:0-14047 GCF_001263275.1 Habropoda laboriosa | reverse complement strand
GTGTTATTGGACTCAGGTAGATTTTAAAGAGCGTGAATGGTTTTTCGCTCAATAGTGGTACTGTTATTTCCAGAATTGCTCTTCTTTTGGAGTAGGATAACTTTAGATGCGTGATTCCGTTTATTTGTTCCGACAGCAGCTCGGTCGTGGTCAGCGGAAATACATAGGATGTAGCTGCTTTAATCTGTTTTGCAGATGTCACCAGCTGCTGTGAAGATATGATAGCGGGGTGCAGGAGTCCTTGTTTCGCGAAGAAGATGGCATAGATCATTGTTAACAGATGAGATCTGTATTCTTCCACTGCTACCTGCAAACCCCCCATCCAGTCTCGAATGAGATCCTTTAGCTCCAGGCGGTCTTCCTTCTGTTACATATTTTTTGACAGTCATGTGGCTTGATTCAGCATCTTGTACGTATTGATAGATACGTTGATGAGCTGAGCATGTAGGTTATTAAATTCGGAGCTTATGATATGGGTTTGTTTGCCCACGATTTCCGGCATGTCCTTTTGTTGGTTGTGAAGGTTGTCCAACTGCTCGTTGCACATTTCGGTATCTGGTACATTTCGAAAAGGATTTTGCTAATTTTCCCAATAAACGCAAGCGGTGGGCTTCGTTTGCTGCGCGGTTGTACGGAAGGCAAGTCTTCTATTGTTGCCTTGAGTATTTCCCCGTACCTTTTGGGGTCTTGCAATCTTTTCAGTAATTGCGTCCCGCATTCTTTACTCGCGCAGCGGGTAATACAGTAATGTCTCTACAACTGTCAGTCAGCAAGAAACCTAAACATGACAATTGTAAAGTCAGGGGCTCTGTTTTCGAGCCTCGCGCCCGTCTTTGTAGTTTGCCGAACGAAGATAAGGACAGCAAATAAAAGGTAAGGATGAAACAGGAGTCGAGACAACCAAGCGCTTTAAACACCAACTTTTTTAATTTTACTTTTTTTTATCTCGAAATTTTTCTTAACGTATCGATGAGATTTTTCTAATGAAAATGACATCAAACACGATATAATTTGAACAACATTTACTTATTAACACGTTGACTGTCACACCAGATTTACAGGTTGCTCTCAGGCGGCCACAAGAAAATATTCATTATTTTAAGCATAAGATTATAGTATTATGCTTATTATGCTTTATAATTATTTTTTTTTCAATTTAAAATAATGTCTAGCTAGCTATGACGTTCAAAATTTTTAGTTGGCAATATTTATTTTATTTTAATTATTCTAAACATTTGAGGCACTGATAACCACCATGGCCGCATCGAGGAAACAATCTCCAGTCACAGGTGACCAACGTGGCAGTCAACGTGTTAATACTTATTGACTGATTAATTGAATTTCATAATATATCGCATTGAATGAATTACAAAAACAAATTGCTAAAAAAATACATTAAATATCTCTACACATTATCCGTCGAATGTAGAGGGAGAGCCACCGTTCTCTAATTCGCAGCCAAATGGTGGCCCGATGTGTAAGAGTGAATGTAGGGACTCGGGCTAGTTTATAACCCCCAGACCTCTCGATCTGCGGAGAAACCCGGTCCCAAGACCTTGACTCCCCCACGCGCTAAGGGCTGGGTCAGGTAAGGACCCAGCCACGTGCTCGCGCGACGCGGTCCTTGCCGGATAGAAACCCCCAACTTGCGCCAGGGTTTCCCGAAGGCAAGAGATGAGCGTCAAGGCCCGCATATAAGGACGCGTTAAGAGCACTGCCAGAGGAATTGTAAGAATTGTAAGAGAACAAATTGAACCGCGTAGTCGACAAGGACGAGGAGTCGACGACGACGGCGAAATAAAATAGTTTTCGACATTATCCTGACGAAATATTGTTTAAACTAAAAGGCCTTACAGATTCTGCAAGTGTCAGTCAAACGGTGGCCCGATTCTACAAGTGTCAGTCAAATGGTGGCCCAATTCTACAAGTGTCAGTCAAACGGTGGCCCGATTCTACAAGTGTCAGTCAAACGGTAGGCCGACTCTACACAATTGGCAACCAAACGGTGGCTCTCCCTCTATATTCGACGGATAATGTGTACAGGTATTTAATGTATTTCTTTAGCAATTTGTTTTTGTACTTCACCCAAAGCGATATATTAAGAAATTAAAGTAATTTAAAAGAGGTGGCGATGGCGCTGGCGGGACTCGCCCCGTTCGAGTTCCTGGCTAAGGGTGACGCCCAGGTGTACGGGCGTCTCCGCCGGGGCGGGGCGGTCCCGCCGGCGTCGGAGGTCGAGGTGTTGAGGCGCCAGTCCCGACAGGGCGCGCTGGCCAAATGGAAGGAGCGTTTGGCGGGGATGGCGGGCCAGCGCGCCGTAGGGGCTGTTCACCCATCGTTCGACGAGTGGGTGGACCGCGGCAAAGGGCGACTTACATACCGGGTCACCTAGGTGCTCTCCGGGCACGGATGCTTCGGGGAGTACCTGGTCCGGATCGGAAAGGAGGTGGACCACGGGTACCACCATTGCGAAGGAGGGCGCCAGGACACGCCCTCGCGGAGTGTCCCGCGTGGGAGGTGGAGCGCCGGGTCCTGGTGGGGGTAATTTGCCAGGACCTCTCGCCGCCGGCCCTAATCAGGGCCATGTTGGAGGGCGGGGGGTCCTGGGAAGCGGTGGCCTCCTTCTGCGAGCAGGTCATGCTGCAGAAGAATGCCGCCGAGAGGGTGAGAGAGGAGAAGAACCACCCCTCGAGAACGAGGAATCGGGGGGCGGGTAGGCGATATCCCCGCCTTCCGGACTAGAGGACACAGGGGCCGCGAGGGGTCGGGCGGGGGCCCGGCTCCTCCTTAGGCGGCTCCACAGGGAAGGGGCGGCACCGGGCGTGGTCCCCTGGCGCCGCGGAGCCTACGGGCGGAGGATTGGGGAGGGGGCGGTGGGGTTGATCGCCTCCTCCCCTGAGGTCGTGGCGCAAGCCAAGGCGCGGGGAGGGCTGCGGAAGGCATACAAAGTTCCCGCTGCTCTCCCCTGCGCGCCCGACGAGGACCACCGCGGGGGTTTTAGTGGGTAAAAATCCCATACTACACCGCCTCTCTCCCCCCAGAGCGAGGCCGGGTATCTTTGGAAGATTTCCTCCGCATAAACAAAAAAAAAAGGATAGCATAGGCGCATTCAATGACGTAGACCTAGGCGTTGGGCCACCTATACTGACACTTATACAATCCAAACTAGCTGACAGTTGTAGAGTTACTGTATAGTGCTCCTCGCAGATGCGATTGGCTTGCTGCACGTGTGTTTCGACCTGCGGCTGTCGATTTAAGTAACTCCGGACCTGTAGTGCGGTCACTAGGCGCTACTGCAGGTGCTAAGTCCGCAAGGATTGTATTGCTTTGTGGCGGCCCATGCAGCGCGCACGGCGCCACATTGTATACACGACTTAGACAACGAGACGCACGAAACGGACGTGTCATTCGTCGGCGTCGGTGTCGTAGCGAGCTGATAACGATGGCTGTCGTCGGAAAGCGGAGAGGCACTTAAGATCCGTTCCGAGGGCAGCCAGGGTCCCGACCGACGACGCCAAGGGCAGTCAACCGCCGATGACGACTCGGACGACATCGGCTAACGGCACGAGACATTTCACCTCGTCTTCGGAATAAAGAATTTCAAGCGTAACCACGCGTATATTTATTCCCCCGTCGCCCACAGCTTCATAATACAGTCCCGTGTTTTCCTTCAGGGGATTAATGATAAAATCCTCTGAGGCGCACGCGAGTCCAATAAAAGTCGCGAGGTACGCGGAGGAAAGAGTCTTGCGGGGATGAATGTGCAACACGAAGCATTTCGCTGTTTAACACGGTTTCGTCTTTCAAGGCTTTTTCGTGGGAGAGAGTAGGCAGTAGAGATCTGTTTTGGGACGATCTTTTGGGGATACCCCTCCTTTTGCCCGTTTGGACCGAGATTTTCCTTCTCTTCAGAATTGTTTCATCCTCAGATGTGCTGTGGTTTTGTTCAACGTATGCCGGGCTGTCTTGGTTTCTTCTCAGGAGCCTGATGCTGTTTCCGATTGTACTTTCTTCTGAACTTGTCGACGGGACATGAATTTTGAATTCTTTATCTCCTCGTGGTATAAGTGGTAAGCACACTGGCTTTCGGGATAATGCGTCTGCGTTTCTGTTCGTTTTTCCGGATTTATGGACAACGTCGTATTCGTATTCCAACAGTTTTAGTTTACACTTGACTAAACGTGATGTGGAGCCTTTCACTGCGTGTAACCAGACGAGAGGTCTGTGATCGGTAACCAGAGTGAATTTTCTTCCGAAGACATATTGTCTAAAGTACTGGACGGCGTAGATCATGGCGAGACATTCGTTTTCGGTTGCAGAGTAGATCCTTTCTGCTTTATTTAGGCTGCGAGATGCATAGGCAATTGGTAGATCGCGTCCTATCTCTCCTTGACTCAGGATGGCCCCGACTGCAAAATCTGAAGCGTCTGTGGTGATGATGAATGGTTGACTGAAATCTGGGTATTGGAGGATTGGTTGTGTGCAAAGTTTGTTTCGAAATTTCTCGAAGCATGTCTGTTGCTCCAGCGTCCAATAAAATTGTACTCCCTTTCCTAGTAGTTCAATTAGTGATCTGGCTTTAATTGAATAATCTCGAATGAACCGTTGCGGCGAAAGAAGCGTTGCATAACTGCCCTGAGGCGAGAAAACAGCAGTATTTCAGCTTCTCCTTGATAAAACCAGTTTTACTTGGTGAAACATGTAACAGATAGAGACAACGTTCATAATAACGCTCAGAAATGAAGATCTGCGCTGGACCATGGAATCGTGCTGCACCATAGGCGAACGAAGCGTTGCAAATCCGGGGGCTAAAAAACAGCAGTATTTTAGCATTTCTTTGGCTAACACTTGATCTACTTCGTGAAACATGCACATGTAGGAGAGTCTGGGATGGAGAGAGGTTTGGCGGAATCAGATGATAAAGGCGAGAGACGAGACAGTTTTAATTCTAATAAATAACTAATAATGTATTCTACACGGACACGAGTCCTATTTTCAACAACGCTCCTTCAATATACTTTTCTCACGCAAAGTTCGTTTCCCACACACACTATTTTTCCACAAGCTATCCGTTTTAAACCTTCCCTTGACGAGGGCGTTTCTTCTCTCTGCCAATTAGTACTGTTCTCGAACGTACCCTTACGACGTTCCCCTTCTACCATGATTTTTGGCGGAAAAACCGTTTCGCCCGGGAACGTCGCTTTCCGTCCTTCACTTCTGATGACCAGATTTATGGCACGTCTTACCCACGGTCACATCGGCACCATAAACCTGGCCACCGTCCCGATCGGCGCGGCTGACGACCACGTGGGCCGCCCCAAACCCTAAATTTTGCCTACACACAATAGAAAAAAAAACGATTATAATATCGCTTAGAAAAGCAGATCTGCAGTGTATCATGGAATTGTGCTGTACCACAGGTGAAAGAAGCGTTGCAAATCCGCCCTGGGGCGAGAAAACAGGAGCATTTCAGCTTCTCTTTGCTATCACCTGTTCTACTGCGTGAAACATGCAAAATATAAAGAGGACGACTATAATAAATCTTAGAAATGCAGATCTGCGCTGGATCATGGAATCGTGCAGTACCACGGGCGAAAAAAGACTTAAAAACAGCGCACGGGCGCAAATACAGCAGTATTTCGGCATTTCTTTGCGTAAAACTGACGCACATCCTGAAGGATAAAAAATAGGAAGAAAACGATCATAATGACTGTTAGGGGCTTGGGGTTGATCTTTCGATCGTTCAAGCTTTGTCGGTTTTTGCACGTGTGTGCCGACTAATGTCCTAGGCTTCGAAG
Organism: Habropoda laboriosa; assembly: GCF_001263275.1. Lineage (NCBI taxonomy): Eukaryota > Metazoa > Arthropoda > Insecta > Hymenoptera > Apidae > Habropoda > Habropoda laboriosa. Next base: position 8,249 of record NW_017100326.1, on the reverse strand, counting down.
GATCAGTTTCTTGATTGAAACACTAAGTTTTTATTTGTGGTCTATTTTATACAACTAATTCTAGATACAAAGTCTATTGCGAAGTGAGAGGTGTTTCACTTGCGAGTTGCTAACTGTTTTTTTTTTTGGTGTCTCTCCGGTTTCCCTCGAAGAAGACTCCTCTTTTCCTAAAAACACCCTGATTGGTGATTTTTCCTTTTCTAAATCACCAATCAGTTTACTCCGGTGCATCGCAACCTCCCTCCATTTCGCCCTTAGCGCGTTATCTTAGGGTGGGGTAGACAACGACCAGAGAAAGTGTTCGATGGACGGATGCATGGGAATCCTGTGGAATCTCCGCTTTTCTAGGCTTCGTTAAAGTCAAGTGGCCCATCGACGTTGGCAAAAGTCGTGGGCCACTTTCTATTTTCCGTTCGGAGACTCCAGGATTTATGGCAGGGTCTGGTCCTAGGGACTAAGTGTCGCAGGCAACGCAATAAACACTTGTGGTGTTTTGAAAAGGCGATATTTGCCTGCGACGACGACCACTTGACTCACTGCCATAAATCCGCCTACAGGATACGCCTTAACAATAGTAATTGAAAATAATATAATTTATTACCTAATAAGAAGAGAATTATCATATGATATTAGATAAATTTCTTTTTCTTTTTTCTTTTTTTTTTTAAATCAATAATTACGATTTCAGTGATCAAAGTCATTCTAAATAAAAAATCACGATCACAGTCGTGATTGAAGTTAAATCATGACCGTAATCGTGATTTTGCGATCACCGTGATAAATCACTGTTAGTGATTTTGAACACCATCTCTAAAGTCACAACGTTCTCGAAGCATCGCATCGTGACGCCCTCGCGGGCGGGAACGCTCTCGCTCCCACGTGTATAAGGTGGCCACTGAAAAACTGAAGGGTTTGAAAAAGTCATAACTTGTTCATTTTCAATCTTTTTTATTTTATTTTGTTGTAGGTTATAGAGCATCCCTTGGAGATTAAAATGGCTACGTATGATGTCCAACAACGAGTAAAACTCATTGAGTTTTTCTATTACAGTGAGAGATCAATTATTTAAACTCAGAGAAAATGACCCGTGTCCATATCTACCACACTTCCAGCACCTAATAAGAATTCTTGACATCCTTGTAATCCTACAAAACGTCCAGCCAATTCTTATCTTCCCCCTGTCGCACAGCTCGTCGGCTGCCCTTTTTGGGAGCTTTACAAGCGCTGTTTTGTCTGACCAGGGTTCCGTAATTAGCCTAGCTATTTCAATGTCCCCTTCGTTTTCCCTATCTACCCCAATTTCATTTGCAATTGCCTTTCTAATCTCTTCTTTTTCCATGGTGCCGTCTATCCCTCTGATCTTTATCCCATCCCGTTCCCTTAATTGTATAATTGTAATCTCCTTTTCCACCTTTTTCTTTACTTCCTTTTCCCACTTCGCCGCCTCCTCCGCGCTGCCCATCTCGAATAGAACGGCTCCCGTCCTTGTTTTCCTTACCCTATCTATTTTTATACCCTTTGGAGAGCCTACTTTACTTTTTAGTACCCCTATTGTTTCCTCGTAGCTTTTTCCCATTTTGATTAGTACAGCCGCCCCTTTTTTCGTATTTACCTCTTTTCTCTCTGTATTGCGTTTTCCCTCCATCCTGAGTACCTGTAATCCCGTACCCAGTTCCTTCCGTCCCACCCTTTCCGCCCAAGTTCTTTGCTCGGATGCCTCTTCCGTTTGCGTAGCTATTGTCCTAGTTTTCTTATTCCTATCCTCTATCGTCTCGCTTCCTCCTCCAGCTTCAATTCCCAATTGTTTCTCCATTCTTCTAATTTCGTTAGTGATCAGGATTTCCATATTTTCCCTTCTTCCTTCCTCTATTACTTCCACCGGTCTTTTTTGTTTTTCCCTGCAGTTACTCGCATCGTGGCCTGAATTTCCACATGCATAGCATAACTTGACTTTGCTTCTGCATTGTACCCTAGTATGTCCGATTTGTCCGCAGTTAAAACACTTATACCTTGCTTCGTACCTACTAGCCTTACAGATGGTCCAACCAATCCTCATACATCCTTTTCTTAGTATTTCTTCCGCTACTTGCTCCTCCAGTGTTAAGCATGCATTCTTGGTTCCCATAGCGTTCGTTCTTATAAAGGCAATTCCACCTTCCTTACTTCCCGTCTGTTTTCCTATTTCTTCTACTATCTCCTCCTCTGTAAGAGTTTGTTCTATGTTTTGTACGAAGATTCTTACCTTCCTTTTCCCAATACCAACCATATTCATACCTATATCTCCAATCCTTCTCTCCAAGATCTTTTTATCCCTTTCGCTCCTTATTACAATCAAAATATCCTCACAGCCCCTAACCTTCCTTATTCCCACAACTTCAATACTACCGGCGTTTACCCTTTTCTTTAATTCCTGCATTTTCCCTTCAAAAGTTTCCCCCTTTTCTTTGTCTACCTTTATTCTTATAGCTTCAGTTTTTTCTTTCTTTTGCACTAGCTCCCCTCCGTCGTTATCTCCTTCCTTCATTTCTTCGTCTTGCACTTCGTTCCGTTTCTTTCCAGGGGGCGTCTTTGTAGTGGGTGATCCGTCCGAGTCTCCCTCGTTCCTGCTTGCTCTTTTCCTTTTCCCTTCCACCCTCATAAATTCGTTCCCTATCGCTCTTTCTTCCTGACTGATTGCCTGCCCTTCCTTGTCCATTCCTGCCTCTTCCTCGTCTTCTGACATCATCCTGCTTTGCGTCCATTCCTGAGTGTCATATACCCCTTCTTTCCATGTTTTCAGCATTTGTTCCTTGAGTGTTCTGCTGAAACCCTTGCTGCTCGTTATTTTCCCTATCAGATGTTGTATTTTCGTTGACCATTCCACCATTCCTTCCATGATTTCTTCCAGTTCTATATTTTCATTCCTATACATTTCTTCCATCTTCCTCTCAATTTTTTTAGCTTCGTTGTCTGCCTCGTGCTTCACTTCTTTATTTAAATTTCCGCTACTTCTGTAAATGTCTACTATCTTTCCTGTATGTTGTTTAATTTTTCTTATTATTTCCTTGTGTTCGTCTAGCTTTCCTATCCTTTTCCTACCTTCCTCCTTTCCCGTTTCGATATCATCCCCCCCCAACCCCATGTTTGTTTTGTTTTGTGTAAAAAAGTAATTCATATTTCGTCCCACGAGTGGGGTCGGTCTAGAATAGTCCACCCAGGCAGAGCCGCCCTTGCCTGGGTAAGGCTTTTACGCCCCGGGGGGCGCCCGTTCCCCGGGGGTTGGTCGCTAGCGACTGATGCTCTCACCAGCCACGCTGCAGTGTGCAAGACTGCAACGCGCCCTCATCACCACGTACCGCAGCTTGGGGCTAAGGATTTTTGAAGAGGTTGTCTCCCCTTGGGCCGGCCAACCAAGGCAAGCCCCCCGCTCCTGCGAAACATGCCCACAGGTTTACGGTATAGGAGCTCAGGTTCCTCGGGGTCGCTTCCCGTACCGCGGTTCCTGAAAAAAGGGTCCGCAGCCCTTGAGTTCGCCGAGACCCCGAGGGTGTCCCAATCCACTTAACCCAATCCCGTCCAGGGCAAAAGCACTACTACTATGGCTATAGAAACCGAAATCCCTCCAAGTTGGGGTTCCTCGGCCCGGGGGCGGGGGGATGCAAAGCCATTTCTGGCATAACCTCCCGCCCCCGGCGTGGGGACCGGTTGGGAAAAACCGCTGGACGAGACTGGGCCCCTCCGCTTTCTTCCGCCCGGCTTGGGACGGGCCTCGGCAGCCCCCCCCTGGTCGGTATGTCCTCCCTGTGGGAACGCAGGGTGACTGCCTTCCAGAGGGGTTGTCGCTCCTTTCTCTGTCTTCCCCTTTTTATTTTTCCCCCCTTTTTTTTTTCCCGCCCACTGTTATATAAAAAACCCTTCCCTTATACCCCGAGAAAAACCCTTCCCTGAAAATCGGAATTCCCCCGTCCCCCCTGCCCCTCGGGAGATAGAATAAATTTCCATCCCCGAGGAGCAGGAGGAGATTCCATACACCATATATTCTTAATTCCCCCGTCCCCTCCTGCCCCCCGGGAGATAGAATAAATTTCCATCCCCCGGTGAGCAGGAGGAGACACCAGAAATTGGAACTCCATAAATTGGAGCTCCGCTCCTTTTTTTTTTTGGGAGCCGGAATAATTTTTCCGGAGCTCCCAACCGTCTCCGTTTCTATTACAGTGAGAGATCAATTATTTAAACTCAGAGAAAATACCGGCAACATTTTAATGTCAGAGTATCTCCTAGCGATAACAGGATTTGGAACCTAATCGCCCGATTTGAAAGAACTGGATCAGTCCTAAGAAGAACTGAAGAAGTCCTAAGTGCACTGTGCGCACTGACGCAGCAGTGGAAGCTGTACGGCAGAGTGTCCTTGAAGATCCTTTTGCCTCTACCTGTCGTCGCTTTACTCAACTAGGCATCGCTAGAACATCGCTTCAGAAGATTCTGAAACTGAATTTAAAAATGTTTTCATACAAGATCCAAATGGTCCAAGCTTTACTACCCCAAGATACTCAGCAGCGCCTGCAGTACGCCATTCGATTTTAACACCTAGCCAGAGATAACAACAACTTTTTGAACAACTTGCTAATGAGTGATGAGGCCCATTTTCATTTAAACGGGTACATCACAAACAAAACTGCAGATTTTGAGGTACTGAGAATCCCAGGGAATTACATCAGGATCAATTGCATCCCCAAAAATGCACTGCTTGGTGCGGTGTTATGGCTGAAAGAGTTATCGGCCCCTATTTCTTTGAAAATGAGGAAGGTTAGCCAGAAAGAATCAACGGGGCCCTGTATAAGACAATGCTTGAAAATTTTTTACACCCAGTGGTTGAAGATAATCAGGAGGTATGGTTCCAACAGAATGGAGCTACTGCGCACACTGCCAGGGCAACAATTGACCTCCTGCCAGAGTTGGGCAGTAATTAATTCTTTTGTAATCTATTATTTAATGTAATCATAGTAACTGTAATCAAAACGTTGAAAATTGTACAACTTGCCTTATATGTACGTTTATAAAGTTCTTCACATTATCGTAATTGCCTAGTGCTGTACGATTCACCACTGCCATCTTCGGCTCCTGTCGAGAGATTATTTTCATACGCTACAATGATAAATGTACCAAAAACATACAAATTATCAGATAAAATGTTTGAAATGCGAATTGTATTAAAAGCAAATTACACTAAAAATAAAAAAGTAACTTGTTCTAAGTATTTTCTATGTAAAACTATGTAAAAAATAAATATATTTCTAAAAAAATATTCACAGTGTTGTTATTACAGCGAAAGTACAGATTAAATCATAATCAAAAATGTAATCATTTTATGATTAATAATTAATAAAGCAATCACGAACATTGATTACAACAACTTCTAATTCCTTTCTTATTCATTAATCAACGATTACTGATTATTTAGTAATCAGTAGTCACGATTAATAATTGGATTTTATATTAATTGTAATTTTCAATCATTAATCAGATTACGTTTTGCCCAATTCTACCTCCTGCAAGAAATTTTCGGTGAACGAATAATTTCAAAATATGCTGAATTTGTTTGGCTTCCGCGTTCATCTAATTTGATGTCACCAGACTTCTTTTTGTGGGGCTACTTGAAAGAACAGGTTTACGTAAATAAACCTCGAACAATTCAAGAACTTAAGGAGAACATTCGAGCCGAAATCCGACGTTTAGGACTTGAAACCTTGCGTACGGTCGTGGAAAATGCTGCGGAAAGAGCGTGTATTTGTGAGCAGGAAAATGGTGGTCATTTGAGGGATGTTGTTTCCCACATATAATACTGAAAAAAAAATCCATTAATTATATTTCCAAATAAAATAATAAAAAATTTAAAAAACATGTATTTGTAAAAGTTATTTTTGTTTTATATCATTCAGTCTTTCAGTGGCCACCCTGTATAAGAACTATCATCATTCTTCTTCTTTATTCCTAATTTTTGACAGTGACATAGAAACTCCATTAAACGTTAATGAGTTACTATGAAAACTTTTTTTACATTTTTTGTGAGTGCTTAAAGTGCATTGTACATTTGTATTATAATGTTCCAAGAAAGACTTTTCAGGAGAAACATTGTTGAATATGCAATAATATGTGTGCGGAGTGCAAATTTTCTTAACGCGAAATTTCTAAGAATATAACGTTGTTTTACTCTTTCTTCAGATTATTGTGCATCAAATAAGGGCATGGGAAACGAAAGCTGCGGATGTAAGAGTATTGCCAAAACTATACAAGTGTCGTAAATGTCCTGCAAGTCACATTTGTTGGAAATACCAGTAAGTACGCAAGTGCACATGTGGTCACTATTCATTAAAAAGAAATAAATCCAAAGAGGAAAACAAGATTTGTGATTTTTGAAGTGACGTGGTGCAAATAATTACTCGCAAAGTGGGTAACAAAAATATATTTATTCAACCGTTTACGACTCGCGTTCCGAACGGTCGTCGGCAGGCTGTCAGGTGTTCGCGGACTTCGACCGGTATCACCAGCCTTGCGACGTCGTTCGGGTTTTTGGTCCTGATATAAAGGCGCGTGTTTCCCGATTCGCGGTAGACGTGGGTGTAGATAGGAGGGCTCGGACGTGCCAACGTATGGTTAACGAAGGTAGCCGAAGGAGATGGTCCACTAGCGTATAGTTTACACCGTGTGCCACCGGATATGACGGTGTTTGGTGTAAGACAGGAGGGCTCGGACGTGCCAACGTATGGTTAACGAAGGTAGCCGAAGGAGGTGGTTTATTCGGGATTGGTTAACGACGCGTGACACCGGAGGATGTGTCGGGTGTAAGACAGGAGTGCTCGGACGTGCCAACGTATGGTTAACGAAGGTAGCCGAAGGAGATGGACCATTCGGCGTATGGTTAACGCCGCGTGCCACCGGACAGTGTGTCGTAGGTGAGATAGGAGGTCTCGGACGTGCCAACGTATGGTTAACGAAGGTAGCCGAAGGAGATGGACCACTAGCGTTTGGTTAACGCTATGTGCCACCGGATAAGAAGGTGTTTGGTATTCGCGAGTCGTGTCGTTGATATACCTCGAGCGGTAAAGGTATATCTGTCGTGGGGTTAGCTGGTACGTTACTATACTACTCAGGATGGGTTGATTGAATATGGACACGAGTAGTACTCTATATTCCTATATTCTATTATAAATTACAAAATTTTACGTTGGTCGATTCTTGACTCGGCAAGAATCTCCCTTCTCGACTTTACGCGGTGAGAGCGCGGAGGAGTCGTGTACAGTACTATTTTGGTTGACACTTACGCGTTGTGTTATTGCTCGAAGGGGACTGGAACCCGATCTTGCTCGTATCAAGTACTAACGGACAGAGTGACGTTATGTTCAAAATCTGACTTAGAGACTGCCCGCGATCGTCGAAAATCCTACCCTTTTATACCCCGAAAACTAAGATTTTTGGTGGTGGGGAACGTCAGATTTCCGTGGGAATTGAATGTAAGCTCATCCCTTTGCTTGGCGACTATCGGGGGGGTGCGTGTTAGACTAAACATTCGGCGCCGCACGCTTCGGGTAGAACGCGTACGTAACATCTCCCCCCTCAGAGGGAACATCGTTTATTATGATGCTTCCACAATGAGAGCCGAAACGTGTGGTGCCGTGTTTTACAATGGTTACGCAAAAATAATAAGAAATTATTATATATAAATAAAAGGTTATAGAAATACATGAAATTAAAACTAATTATATCTAGTGTAAGCTTTAAAAATAATTAAAATAAAAGAAAAATTAAAACTATGGGCTATGTATTAATATAATGGTTGGAATACTATAAACTGAAGAAGATAACGGGGTAAAATTAAAATCCTTAAATGATAAAGATAAAGAAAATGACAAATAATAAAGAAAAATAGACCTGGGGGGTTTAGGGGCGATGGAGTGTCCAGGTGGTCGCCTTATTCCAGGGGGTCGCTGGTGGTTGGTCGTGGTTGTGTGTTTCTGTAGCGCCTTGTGAGCTCCAGTCCTCGTGTAATCCTTTTTACACAATCAGGGCACTCGCTGGCAGGTCGCACGATCAGCATTGGGGTTTTGCAGTTGTCGCACGGTTCGGTGGAAGGTGTTCTGACTGGTCCGTGCGAGTCGTATCGTTCCAGCTCCTCCCTCGTTGTTCTAGCGCAGCTCATGCATAGATCACGGTCGTCGTTCGTCGCAAAGAAGGTTAGCCTCGTGCAGAATGTGAAGCTCAACACTCTTCGG
>NW_017100325.1:0-243 GCF_001263275.1 Habropoda laboriosa | reverse complement strand
CAAGATTTCGGTGGCCACATTTAGTTTTAGAAATTATTCTTCCCGTCGAAATATTTAAATATCTGTGTTTGCCCCCAACACCTTAGTTCTAAAAAACGTCGCCGCCGTCCAGAATACATTGCAGAATCGTACTCCATTTAGGGTACGAGTATCGTAACGGTACGTTACGTGAAAATCGAGCAGAAATACTATCTCCAAGCGCGACGTTATAAGTGTATATTCGCTTCGTTTAACTGTAACAGG
>NW_017100324.1:0-230 GCF_001263275.1 Habropoda laboriosa | reverse complement strand
CGTCGAAATATTTAATTATTTGTATTTTCCCCCACCATCGCAGTTTGAAAATTTGACGCCACGTCCAGAATGCATAGCAGAATCAAACCCCATTTAGAGTACCAAGATTGCCGCAGTTGGTTATGTTAAAGTCGCGAAGGACTACTATCGCCTAGCCGACGTTATTCGTGTATATTCCCTTCGTTTAACAGTAACACGGCAACCGTGTGAGATATTGAAGAACCAAGAAC
>NW_017100323.1:0-239 GCF_001263275.1 Habropoda laboriosa | reverse complement strand
TACGTTACGGAATATGCAAAATAAAGAGGAGACAGTCATTTTGCAGTAGTGCAGAACGTCTTTGTAATGAGAAAATTGCAGTATTACAGTTTATGTTCGTTAAAACACGATTTACCTTGCGGATCATGCAAAATAAAGAGAAAACATTCGTTTGCAGTACTGCAAAACGCGGTTCTCCGCGAGAAAACAGCAGTATTTCAGTCCATATTGGTTAATACACGTTTTACGTGGCGAAACAT